>NW_015546175.1:183456-197539 GCF_001515605.1 Sinocyclocheilus anshuiensis | reverse complement strand
CACTTTTGTTAATTTAAATAAAGCAGAAATAAACTAAAATAATTATTACATTAAAAAAAATAAAATAAAAAATAGAAAAATGCTGCCTTGGCAGCAAACTGAAATGCATATATATATATATATATATATATATATAGGTGTGTGTGTGTGTGTGTGTGTGTGTTATATAAAATTACATTCACACACTTCAGTTATAGGCAAGAGTAACAATCACATTCTGACTCCCTAAAATTTCATGATGAAACTTCGAGAGTGACTTTGGTTAACCAAACTGGACAACTAGTTGTTTATGATGTGATGTGATAGAGATACACTGCGCCGTTCAAAAGTATGGGGGCAGTTTTGGAAGAATTTAATAATTTTATTTAGAAAGAATGTATAAATTGATCAAAAGTTACAGTAAAGATTTTAACACTGACATAGAAGAAAATCTCTTCCTATTCATCAAAGAATCCTAAAAACAAGTAGCACGGTTTCCACAGAAATATTAAGCGGCACAACTGGTTTCAACATTGATAATAATAAGAAATGTTTCTTGAGCATCAAATCAGCATATTAGAATTATTTCTGAAGTCATGTGACAATGAAGACTGGAGTAATGACTGCAGAAAATTCAACTTTGCCATCAGGGAAAAAAAAGACATTTTACAATATATTCAAAGGGAAAATAGTTATTTTAATTGTAATATTATTTCACCATATTTTTGTTTTCACTGTATTTTCAAATGATCATCAGAACTTTTGAATGATAGTGTAAAAGCTGTCATCCACAGGTTTAGATCCAGTCTTTGAATAGAGATGTGTTATAAACTCATATTATTAAAAATAATTCAAAATTGTCAGTTAGTAAAAACTGAAAATGCATGACTCATACCTTGGGTGGACTCATATTAAATACCATTGTGCCATATGTGATAAGACTTTACATTGTTATGGATGCATCTTTGATATTTACTTTAGTCTGTCACTGTGGTTACAGGCATTAATCATGGCTACTGTAATAAATGGGAATCGAAAAAAGGACTGACTTCAGTTATCCATCATACGCAGTATTTAAAAGCTCACAGTAAAATACTGTGAGCTGTTTTATGAACAGGACAATTTGAGACCCTGTTAGTAAAACATTGGCTGTGTGAATGTAGCCCCTGCGAACTGCCGTTATAAATACCTGTGAGTCTCTATTCATTCTCGCTATTTTTTTCCTCTCTCATTTTTCCTCTCTCTCTCTCTCTCTCTCTCATGCAGAAAAGCCTGTATTCTGGAGAAGTGCCACTTAATACTGGAGTGCTTATGTAAAATGGCAATAGCAGAGTGATTCCAGCCCACGGGTCTGCCATCACATCCAGTCACAGAAATCAAAACAGCAAGCACCTAACAAACTTCAAAACAGCAGATTTACACAGCTTCCTTCCAACAATACTGATTCCAATCAAAGGTCAGTATAATCATAACCTCATTCTGCTGCACTGGATGCTGAACCTGGATGTAGAACTGCAGGGTTTTGAAAAATCCGTTTTATTTAAGGTACCTCATTACCAAGATGCAAATCATTATTCCAAACTCCCAGCATACTCGGCGGTACATTTGAATTACAGAGATATTCAATGCCTACATCTGCCTATGTGTCTTCAGGGCACCTTATGATTTAACTGTGTTACGTCTTGCAGTCTACATTACCCGTTGACTTTAATGAGGGTTCTATACTGCATTCATAATGTGCACTGAGCTGGAGAAAATGTGTGCCATAAAGTCTGGCTGATAGAGACCGAATAAGCCATCTCTTATGTACAGTTATCATGAACGGTGTTGTATTTTCATAGTAATTTAATACTAATAAAATAATACATTTATTTACTAAGCATTTGATAGTGTTGATATAGTTTAGCATTCATAAACTTGTTCACTAACAGATGAACACACAGTATTCTCTCTCAAACATACACTCATTTATCACCCATGTTGCTGACAGCAATTGAGCTGCTGCATGAAGGATGTTTTGGCTGCAGTTTTGCTGTTTAAAAAAAAGGCACTTGAGAAAAATGACAAGCTTTCCTTCACACTGCATGTATAGATTGAAGAAAACAAATCAGTCTCTTCTGCTGTTTGTCTCTGGAGATTTAATCAAGGTGTTAAATATTATTTTGTTTCAAGGGAGCTGCAGTGTTCTTATAGCTCTAATGGACCATAGCGTTAGCAATGGCAACGTTGTGGTTTCAATTCCCAGGGAACATTGTGTAGATAAAAATGTATGTCACTTTGGATAAAAGTGTCTACCAAATGTACAAATGCAGAAAGAAAGTAGTATGCATCCAAAACGAGTACATAATGAAGGTCTAAATAGCTGTATTGGATTCAGTGGTTTTCTTCAAAGAAAAAGCATTTTCATTTTCAATGTAAAGCAAGGCCGAGATCCTCCACAGCCTTCGCAAGCATGCGGATCAGCTCACTGTCCATGCTGAGCCGCGTTGACTGCGTCAGAGGAGGGGTTTCGGGCTCTTCACAGGAACAAGCCCATTCTTCAGCGTCAGATGCCGTCAATGACATGGAGTCATCAGCGGCGATTTCCTCCTCAGATGTGCCGAAGGATACCAGGAAACGGCGACATTTCTGCAAAATTATGTTGTTGATTCTTGCATATTTTTTGGCACTTTCAAAGTGAAATTTCCAGTGAGTGGAGCTAAAAGTGTGTTTAGTTTTATTTTAAACAGATGAACATGAATCTGACTGTTTTTTTATTACGTAGGTTTTTGTATGTATTGTGGCAATTCAGAAATGAAATGTTCGGTGAGTTGCACTGAAAGATCTATCGCATTACCAAAATAATGTACCACCTACCCTAAACCTAACAGATAGTGTTAACAAAAGCAAATGTTACTGTAGATAAATACACATTTGCTGAAGCAACTCTGCCATTTTAGCTGGCTTCTACAAGTCTATGAGCTCTTTTATCATTACTCACAATTCACAGGACTCATACTCAAGAGCTACACATTGCAAGTGAAAGCTATACCAGGTGGGCTACAGAACAAGTTTACTATGTCAGAAAAGCCTACATATGGAGCTGGTTATGTGATTCAAACATCAGAATGTATTACTTTAGAAATCATGCACAATGGTAAAATATTTTGAGGTCATAACATATTATTGTACAAGGAACCATGGGAAAACAGGACTTCATTGATCATTAATCTGCCCGTAATCATAATTTGTCATAAAAGTTAGTGATATTTTACTGGTGTTTTACAATTTTTCAAAAATGACGGTAGTAGCACATCCTTTCCAATGAGTTTATGTTGTTGTTTTTTTGTTTGTTTGTTTTTCCTATGAATACAAGATTTATTTGGAATACAATAACAATTTTATTGATTTTTTTTTTATCCCACTGAGTTAGTTTTACCCAGTTTACACATTCTAGGGCAAAGCATAAGAAGGCCTACAAGCTTGAGTCATTTAGTATGTGTTTTAAAGCTGCATCATTCATGTGGAGTTAAGAACAGATTTGTGCAGGTGACAGATGGTGACCTAATATTGCTGCTTTCTAAAAATGATTTTATTAGCCTTATCCGGTTAATTTCAGGCGCTGAGAGAATGCAAATGAGGAGGTGCAGATGTTTACAGAAAAACTGCCTAGTCTGTATGGAGCATCTTTCCCTCTGCCAAAACTCCCCGCGAGCCCCTTTCACAGAGCTCAGCAGAAATGACCAGCACACAGAGCACCGAGCAAAGAAATTGCTGAAACAAAATGCAAGCTATTACACTCCCCCACTGGAAATATATATTTGTCTCATTCTTAAGGTCAGTGAATTCGGCCCTCTTTTGCTCTCCATCTTTCAAAGGAAATCTGATTCCCAGCAGGCCTTGAGGCAGGAGCCTCTCTCAACCTGCCTTCTGACTCACATCTTTCTGGGTCTCTTTCACAATCCCTGTGTGTCACCGTTTGTCATCTGTAAATGAAAAAAAAAAAGTTATTCCACATGCTCTACTTTCCATGCAAAGAGACATATGGTGTATTTGCAAAAATCCACAGCCTTGTGGGCCGATGAAAGCTGCCTTTTTGTGCTCGCACATCCCCCTCCCCCTAATTTCCTCTTACTTCACACGCCGGCTGTGAATAGTCCTTTATCTTTCCGTTCACTGAGCTCTTATCGGCTGAAAAGAGGAGATCATGATTCCGATCCCTCTAGTTCCATTCTCTCCTTCTTTTTTTAAATCTCTCAGTCGTATAGCTGCCTCCTCTGTAATATATCCCCCCAACTCTTGTGCTTCATGACTTTATTTCAGTGTTCGCTGCCTGAGGGATCTGTTTTGATGTTAATACTTTCATCAGAGGGATTCCGAGGCGATTTTTTCTGTGCTTTGGTCACCCATGTATATCTCATAATATTAGTGCTCGGCATTAGCTCGACGACAACTTTAAAAATCTCTGGATGTGCCGGAAATGTAAACCGGAACCTCTGGGGGGAATTTCAATCAAAAAAAGGAACAAGAAAGCTGAAAGGCTGAAGTTCCGTCATCTCATCTGCTCTTTTTTCCCCCTTCTCTCTCCTTCTCGCTCACCGTCAGTTCTGTCTCTCATCAAAGGTGAGAATTGTAATGTCTTTCTTCTTAACCTCAGGGGAGGAAATGGCCAGCCTTTCTCCTCAGTGGCAGAGCAGACATCATCGTCTTTTGAAAGCAAAGGTCAAGTGCTAATTTCTGTAGTAAAGAACTTAATGTTTTCTGACATCCATTATTAAGAGGCTCAGACTCAGAAAATTAAAGGGAATGAGACAAGCTGGTCATAATTAAAGCAGATTTGAGCAGCCGAAGATAATGATAGAAGACCAGAGGAAGAGAGGGAGAGCTGTGGAAATAATATGATTATTGACCGACTGTGCGGTTGGAACTGACATCAACATCTGTTATGGAATTTAATATGCCTTAATGCTGGAAACAGGATGTTGGAGCACACAAAATTCGAATCATTCAGCATATTCATCAGTCAGAAGCATGACAACAAAACAAAATACGGTCAAAACCATAGTGCCTTGGAAACTGAATGCACCAAGTCCAGTCCAGCTTTTTTTCTTGTTCTATAAGCCCTTTTATTTGGATGTATCCCTCAGTATGGTAAAGATTCTTTGATTTAATGCCGACTTTAAAGCAAAATATCTTCTTTTGTGTTCCACAGAAGAAATAAAGTCTGGAATGACATTATGTCAGGTGGAAAGAATGAGGATTCAGTAGTGAATGTGCAAACAACGTTTATTGGGAATTCCCAACCAGAAAGATGACGAGAGTCAGACAGGTGAGAGACGGAGATAACTCCGGGTAGCGCAGGGACACAACAGGCAGCCAATGATCGAGGATCCGTGCAATGAAGCCCACGGCAGAGGTGAGAAGGAACTCCAGGAACTGGTCAGAAGCAGAGAGACACGAACTGAACACGGTAACGACATAGGACGATCTGACAACACAGGACAGAAAACACAGACATTAAATAGGATCGCTGATCAGCCACAGCTGGCGCTAACCAGCTGATGGCACTGATCAGCGGCAACACAAACCACACCCACACCCACACTCACACGGAGAGAGCTAGAATGAGTCAGTGAGCCCATAAACCGTGACAGTACCCCTCCCCCTAGGAGCACCGCCTGGCGAACTTACCCGTTGATTGTAATAATCAATAAGGGAGTGGTCCAGAATGTCCCTAGCAGGAACCCAACTTCTCTCCTCCGGACCGTAACCTTCCCAGTCCACCAAGTACTGAAATCCGCGTCCCCTCCGTCTCGAGTCCAGAATGCGGTTAACCGAATAGGTGGGTTCCCCGTCTACGAGACGCGGCGGTGGGGGAACCGGGGCAGGCGGATTAATGGGTGAACGAAAAACGGGTTTCAATTTAGAGACATGGAACACGGGATGAATTCTCCTGTGTAGAAACATGGAACACGGGATGAATTCTCCTGTACGCCGGAGGAAGTTTGAGGCAGACTGCCACCGGACTAAGAACTTGACAGAAAACGGGCCAATAAATTTGGGAGCTAGCTTATTACAAACGGATCGGAGAGGAATATTCTTGGAAGAAAGCCACACCTTTTGACCAATGACGTAAACGGGAGGCTTCGACCAGTGGCGATCGGCCTGAGCCTTGGTGCGCATCCTCACTTGGAGAAGAGTCTCTCAGGCTCATTTCCAAGTGCGACGGCACCTCTGGACGGAGGCGTGAACGGAGGGGACCGCGACTTCGGATTCCAGACTGGGAAAAACAGGTGGCTGGTACCCTAAGCTACATTCAAACGGAGATAGGCCCGTGGATGACAGCCTTGACAAAAAGCCCATTCTCGAGCAGCCTCTGGAGCACTCGTCTGACGTGCTGAACGTGTTCCTGGAGAGAAGAGGAAAATATCAATATGTCATCCAGGTAGACATATATGAATTGATCAACCATGTTTCTCAGCACATCATTAATGAGTGCTTGAAAAACCACGGGGGAGTTGGATAACCCGAAGGGCATAACAAGGTATTCAAAGTGCCCTCTGGGGGTATTAAACGCGGTTTTCCACTCATCCCCCTCCCTTATGCGGACCAAATGATAAGCATTACGCAAATCTAGCTTGGAAAAGATGGACGCCCCCTGCAACCGCTCGAAAGCTGACGACATCAACGGCAAAGGGTAAGTGTTCTTTACCGTGATGTCGTTCAGCCCCCGGTAATCGATGCATGGTCGCAGAGAACCGTCCTTCATGGCCATGAAAAAAAACCCTGCCCCAGCGGGAGAAGAAGAGGGGCGGACGAGCCCGGCTGCTAGAGAATCAGAAATATATTTCTTCATGACCTCCCTTTCTGGAACAGAAAGAGAATATAACTTGCCCTTAGGCGGAGATGTACCTGGCACTAAATCTATGGCGCAGTCATAGGGACGATGCGGAGGAAGAGAAGCAGCCCGGAACTTACTGAACACTTCCTTCAGGTCAAGGTACTCCTCGGGCACGTTAGACAGATTCACCGGCTCATTCTGCAACAAAGAAGAAGACACAGAAGAACAAGCAGACAAGAAGCATAACATGACTTGCTCCACGCCGATATGGAGTTCCGACCCCACTCCACCCTGGGATCATGCTGAACCACCCATATAAGCAGAGTCCCATGGCTCTCCGGCGGTTACTCTCCTCACGGGAAAGCCGAGCTCTACCCACCTGCATGGGTTCGCCATTGGATGTGGGACTGACCGTCATACTGGAATTGGCATCGGAGAAAACAGGGAGTCCCGACCTAAAGATGGAACGGCCTCGTTGCTCACCCCGCTGAAGCCGCGTGTCAACGCAAATGGTCAGATCGTTCTGTCAGGTGGAAAGAATGAGGATTCAGTAGCGAATGTGCAAACAACGTTTATTGGGAATTCCCAACCAGAAAGATGACGAGAGTCAGACAGGTGAGAGAGATGGAGATAACTCCGGGTAGCGCAGGGACACAACGGGCAGCCGATGATCGAGGATCCGTGCAACGAAGCCCACGGCAGAGGTGAGAAGGAACTCCAGGAACTGGTCAGAAGCAGAGAGACACGAACTGAACACGGTAACGACATAGGACGATCTGACAACACAGGACAGAAAACACAGACATTAAATAGGATCGCTGATCAGCCACAGCTGGCGCTAACCAGCTGATGGCACTGATCAGCGGCAACACAAACCACACCCACACTCACACGGAGAGAGCTAGAATGAGTCAGTGAGCCCATAAACCGTGACACATTATGGTGGGTAAACTATTTTTCATTTTGAATGAACAATTTCTATAATTCAGCACCTCAAGAAACTGAAGACAAATAAAAACTTTGGAGATGATGACACTGCAGACAAAGAAACAACTGCAAATAAGTAGAAGAGAGGAATCACTTGGTCGAGTAAGTAATGGACAGACTGTGATTTACAATCTGCCAAAAGCTTCCCGCTCCAAGGTTTGTTTTATTTACACTGTTTTGGAGGACAGAAATTCAAGCTCCATGCCCAGATTAAAGAGAAAATAACATTAATGTGGAAAGGAGTTCTGAGTAAAATATAATTTTAAAAACAAAAGAATGAAAGGAGGAAGGTAGACAAAGTTTTGCTTGTTGTTACTTATGTGGATGCATTTGTACTGTCCTTGGGATTATTTTTTGTGTGTTTCTTGAACCTGAAAAGAAAGCTGTTTGTATTGTGTTGATGCTTTGTGCTCTTTTGTTTTTTTTTTTGTTTTTTTTGCCTCATGCAACAGGTTAAGAGTAATTTAATTTAGCTATGCTTGGGTTTTCAGCATCGATCTGTTAGCCGAGTGAATCCAACTGGTCAAGCGTGTGGTGGAAGAGGAAATTCTACCTGATGAGCAGAAAGAAGGACAAATATGTGCTTTAACTCCACTTCACATTCACTTATTGGCTTTTGCCACAAACATCCCATATGAATTCACATAAAGCCTGCAATGGAGAATTTTAACATTTTCTGTATATCATTTATTCTAAAATAGTTTTCTTTGTAAGTTATTATTATTGCTATTATTAATATTTATCAAGTCATCCATGCAGAGATTTCACTGACAGATCAACACAAGTAGAAATGTAGAAGGGAATGTGAAGAACGGCCCCATGTTGCAAGGATCTGTACACAATTCCTGGAAGCTGTACATTCTCGTTAAATTGTAAGTTGTTTGTTTAGACTGATAGCAAAATCATGAACAAAATTGATCAAAAAAGATCAAATACAAACTTTACAATGCATACAGCAAATTTAAATATATTTAAATGCACATTTTACTGTTGTTTTCAGCTCTTCTGAGATTAACCAGTGAATGCATACATACGGCATGCAATATGAAAATATGAAGCCAAAATTAACAAGCGTGTTCAGGGAAAGTTACAATGAGTCATCAATGAGGGACTTCATGATGAGGGACAGCGTAAACAAGTCAACTGACAAGAAATGGTGAGAAATATGCATAACAGGTAGGATAAAATCTTTTTTTTTTCATAAGCATATCCACTATAAAAAAAATTGCAATCAGTCCAAAAGGAAAGGCATAGGAGAGATTGATACCTCAGGGCAGAGGCATTTTTATTCTTTCATTCTATTTTTTTTTTAGCATAAGAATTTGAATTGTTCCATACAAATATAAAGCATGGGGTGAGTTCACTAAATAATTGTTTCACTTTTGCATGCTGTATCTCAGGACAAAAACACTGTGTTTAGTTTGACCAGCTAAATGTGCTGAAATAAATGTAAATTGAGACATTATTATTATTTTATGCACAAAAACATCTTGTTTCTATTAACACTGTGCTATTACTGCAAAAACAGACAATACATAATTTATTTTAACATTTAGCTTCTGTACATTTACTATTGAACATGGCAACAGTAATTTGTCAAATGATGATCAATGGAGAAGAGCATTTTTTATCAAATATTAATTCATGTCCTAGTCACATTTTCTTGCTTAAATAAACATTACTTACACTATCAGAAAAATAAAAAATATATATATTTTATATTTTTAAGTTAACCGTGTAATCAATATTGTATTTATTAATGCCAAGTATGAATCTAATCAAGTTAGTGTTTTTAAGCATTTAACATTCCAAAATAATAATTCAAGGCAGTAACGATTTAAACAAAATATTTTACTTATGAACTTATTGTCACGATTGCCTACTGTGAGGAGCGAGGAGACGAGGGATACTCACAATCAAAAGTCTTTAATAAACACACCAAGGGTAACACAGGGCTGGCTGACGTTCAAGACCCAACAAGGAAACATGGGGCAGACTACACTTTAAATACAACATAAAATGAGGGTAATTGATGAGACACAGGTGAATCAAATGACTAATTAGACTAGGGAAAAACTAGGTCACTGGGAGTACATGGGGAGGAAACGAAAAACACTGACAGTCCATGGGCGTGACATATCGCCCCCCTCCTGGAAGGCGCGTCCTCGTGCCGTAGAAACAACATAGGGAGGGTTGGGTGGGAACTTGGGAGGAGGCTCAGGAGGAGGACGGATACCCGGGAGGGGGCCGGCAGACAGCGTCCATGGTGGAGACGATGGAGGAAGGAGCCAGGGAAGAGACCAGAGGGACTTGGAGCAGGAGGAGCCAAACGGGACCCAGGCCACAGCCATAACGGCAACCCACGGTGGAGCCGAAGGAGAGAGGAGCCATGGTGGAGGAAAGGCTGACGACTCCAGGGTGCCAACCGACAGCGGCGGAGCAGGTGGAGGAGGAGCCTGAGGCAGAGATGGAGAGCCAATGAGCCAGGGTGATGAGGAGGATCCGGAGGGCCGAGGTGGAACAGATGTCTCAGGCGACCAATGCGGAGGTGGGGATCTGGAAGGCCGCGGTGGAGCCGGAGCGACAGAAGACCGAGGGGGAGTCCTGGACTCAGAGGCTGGAGGCGGAGGCCAGGGATTCTCCAGCCACGACGACGATGGAGACTGGCAGACCCACGGAGCTCGCACCGTACCGATGGTGGGCTGAGGGCGAGCAGAGGGGCTGTCAGACGACCGGAGGAGGCAGGAGCAGGAGGTTGGGTGGGCATTTTTGAGCTACCGGGCTCTCAGGACTGCCCTTGGGAACAGAAGCCCTCTCCAGGCTGGACTCGGGAACAGAAGCCCTCTCTGGGCTGGACTGGGAAACAGGAGAACTCTCTGGGCTAAACTCAGGAACAGGAGCCCTCTCTGGGCTGGGCTGGGCTGGGCTGGGCTGGGCTGGGGAACAGGAGCCCTTTCTGGGCTGGGCGTAGGAGCAGGAGCCCTCTCTGGGCTTAACTTGGGAACAGGAGCCCTTTCTGGGCTGGACGTGGGAACAGGACTGACAGAGGGCTCCGACGAAGGAGGGAGGAGAGGGGGCAGGTCAGCATATACATCCATGAACTCTCCCTTGAAGTCCAGCAGTCCCAGATCCACATTCAGCTCATCCTCAGCCATGGTGCAGGGGGCGGAGCTCCTCTCCGCGATCTCGCAGTCCATAGCTTTTTCCCTCGCGCTGAGCTCTGTTGCCGGCTATCGCACCTGGACTGACGTCATGAACAGCCCCGGCTCCACGGCGATCCTCAGGTCTGTCGCTCAATGCGGCGATGGCTCATTGGTCGCAGCAGTTTCGGGCTCTCCGTCAACGGTGGGTTCGGGCTTGAGCTCCGCACAGCGAGATGATGGTGGGCTGGGCTCTGGGTCCGGAGTGAAACTGGCAAGATCCTCCTCGGAACAGACGGTGAACGGGGATCCGTTTCTCGCCAGTATCCACTCCACAAAGGCGGCGAAATCCGCTCGAGGGCCATCTTCGGACGACGACAGAAAACAAAACACTGAATAAAACGCAGAAACAAAACGGAGGGGGAACACGCAGGTATACTTTTTGTCTAGGTCGAGTCTTCTTTCGCGATTGCCTACTGTGAGGAGCGAGGAACGAGGAGACAAGGGATACTTTCAACAATCAACAGTCTTTAATAAACACACCAAGGGTAACACAGGGCTGGCTGGAGACACACGTAACACAACATGGACGTTCAAGACCCGACAAGGAAACATGGGGCAGACTACACTTTAAATAGAACATAAAACGAGGGAAATTGATGAGACACAGGTGGATGAAATGACTAATTAGACTAGGGAAAAACTAGGTTACTGGGAGCACATGGGGAGGAAAACAAACACACTGACAGTCCATGGGTGTGACACTTATGTTCAGCTATTCTTTTTAATTGTTAACTTTTAACTATTTTTGAATTTTTCGGATCATCAGTCATCAAATCTCAGTAAATATGAAAGCCTCAGATGAACAGCATGACATGACATTTTTGTCACGATTGCCTACTGCGAGGAACGAGGAGACGAGGGATACTCACAATCAACAGTCTTTAATAAACACACCAAGGGTAACACAGGGCTGGCTGGAGACACACGTAACACAACATGGACGTTCAAGACCCGACAAGGAAACATGGGGCAGACTACACTTTAAATAGAACATAAAACGAGGGAAATTGATGAGACACAGGTGGATGAAATGACTAATTAGACTAGGGAAAAACTAGGTTACTGGGAGCACATGGGGAGGAAAACAAACACACTGACAGTCCATGGGTGTGACACTTATGTTCAGCTATTCTTTTTAATTGTTAACTTTTAACTATTTTTGAATTTTTCGGATCATCAGTCATCAAATCTCAGTAAATATTAGTCACAGACACAGAGATCTACTTTAAATTTCACCAAGTTGATTACTCACTAAAAACTCCCACAGATCATGTTTTCAGGCCCTTCAGGCCAAGTCTTTTCTTGACGTAACAAAGTGGTTGTATCTAAGTGTTTGATTTGTTTACTTACTTTTTTTAATGAGTCTTCCCATTATTAACGTCATTATATTGTTCATTCAGACTGATTCACGAATGTTGAACACGCACGAACACAAGAGGCACGTTTTATCGCATGAACCAATCACAGCCAACCATAACCACTCATATCCAATCAAATCACGATGGAAGCATTGGCTCCTCTCACGTGACATTTCCCCATTCATTCTCAATTGCCCCCCAGCAAACTCACCACACGCTTTAGAGGGTCTGTTAAAACTCAATGGGCTCAGGGGTGCCAAGAGAGATGCAGACTCCTGTTGTAACTTTACCTGCTAGTGTTGCTGTTGGACAATATTTCTTTAGAAAAACGAGTGATTCATACACTTTTTAATGTTATATTTTGTAATATTTGTAATATTTTTTTGTCATCCAATAATTTGAGGAAGGCACTGCCTCCCTTGCCTCCTCGGAGGAAACGCCCCTGCCAGGCAAACATCCAGATGTGTGTGTAAATAAGCACACCTTTTAAGAGCCTAAACCTGATTTGCATAATTCCTTCTGTGTTGCTAAAACAACACAGACTATCAGCGGGTGGTTCATAATCATTGAATTCTCCTCATAATGTGGCAATGTGATTCTTAATGTATTCCTAATCTATACACTGCTACACATTTTACAGATTCTTGCAGTCATGGCGCACAGGCCTCTGTTAGTTGAATTATGTAGCAGGCATCATCACCCATGTAATAATGAGCTGTGAAAGATCCCAAGAGCTGTGACCTGTGCGTAATATCATGTAACACTCATTTACCAACAGGAAGAGTTCAAAGATCAGCCGTCAGGAGGGGAGAACTCAATGTACTCGTATATATTTTCAATACTAATGAATGAATTACATTTAGGTACAGGAAACGTCTAGTAGGTGAAATGCTACCAAAGTCCTAAGTCAAACAATACAGATTACACATCACAACAGTTGCCTATAAAGTCACAATTAATTCACACAATTAAATTCAGTCCATTATTGTGGTTTCATAAAACCCGAAATATCTGATCATCCTCCATAAAGTGATTGCTATTTAAATCTCATACCTCAAGTTCAAGTTCAAGTTGAGCTTTATTGTCATTCTGCTGCATGTGGGGACATACAGTGGAACGAAATGTCGTGCCTCACAGGACCACGGTGTTACATAAATACAGGCATACAACAATGAAGTAAAACAGTAAAAACCTATACAGTAAAGCAGTAAAAACCTATACACAACTAACCTACTGACTGATTTTGATTATAAATATACTATATATATATATAAATGTTTACCTATACATAAGTAAAAAAAATACAGACTATACGGATGCTTCACATAAACACTGTACCTATACACAGCTAACCTACTGACAGATTTTGACTATGAATATACTATATATAAATGTTTACCTATGCATAAATTTAAAAAAATAAAAAATAATAATAATAATAATAAAATAAAATACAGACTATACGGATGCTTCACATAATACTGTACATGTGCAAAGAGAAACATCGTAAGTCAAGCAGCTGGCTGGGGAACAGTGCAGATGATTTGTAGTGCATGAGCATGTAAACACACCTATTACGGAGTCTTTTGTGGGATTATGTACACAAAGCAGTGTGTGTGAAAAGTGTCTAGTGCGCATAGAGGAGAGTGTGTGTCTACAGGTGGTTTGTGCAGGCCCTGTAGCACACTTCAAATTGTTTCAGACAGTTTTTTGTGATGTGGTAAGGTTGGTGAGAT
>NW_015546175.1:168317-183020 GCF_001515605.1 Sinocyclocheilus anshuiensis | reverse complement strand
GAAGAAGCTCATTGCCAGCAGTAACAGGTGCAATTCCATCGATGATGTCTGGCTTCCAATTAGGCTGTTACCACTGTTATGTTTATGCGATGTGCATTTTTTCCTGAAGAACCTTATTATCAGCAGTGTAACTACATGCAATTCCAACGATTATGTCTGGCTTCCAAAACGTCAATCGCAAAAGTTAAAATGTGTCTGTGATCGCTGATGGCGATGTACAGCTCGCGAAGCGCGTCCTTAGCGTTTGCACACGGGGGGATGTAAACTGCGACAATAACAATGGCCGTGAACTCCCGCGGCAGATAGAACGGTCGACACTTCACAAACATAAACTCCACCAGCGATGAACAGTGTTTTGTCACTACCACAGCATTGTTACACCACTCTTTGTTGACGTACACACACAAGCCACCCCCGCGAGTCTTACCAGACAGTGCTGTATCTCTGTCCGCTCGGTAGCAGCTGAGTCCGTGCAGCTGAATAGCGCAGTCCAGGATATTGTCGTTTAGCCATGTTTCAGTGAAGACAAACACACAACAATCCCTTGTCTCATGCTGTGTAGACCGACTGAGTTGAATTAAGTCCAGTTTATTTTCCAGAGAGCGAACGTTTGAGAGCATGAGTGATGGAATCGCTGGTCTAGTGGGGTTAGCCCTTAGCCTAGCTCGTGTGCCTCCACGCTTGCCGCGCTTCTGTCCCCTCTCACATCGCCGGCGTCGCCGTGTTGTGCGGGTAGCATCAGCAGGCGAGGCCGCGGTCCCGGGGTTCGGCTTCAGCAGCAGACAGAGGCCTCGTAGCTTCTCAGTAGTCACCGGCGAAAGCTGTTGTTTGTACTCACTGCCGATTTCCAGAAGGCTCTGTCGATCATAGATGTGTTTCCGAGTGTTTATCTGTTGATTTTGCGATAAGATGAGACTGTTTGAAGACGAGGAAACGAGACTAACAGACATAAAAACACCGTTTTTGGGACCCGGAGTAGCCGCTGCGTCCGACCGCGCCGCCATCTTGGATGACTTGGATTATACCTTATTTAAACACTTGCATTACCAAGGCAACGACTGACACATTTGTATTATGAGCTCTGTTAGCAGTCCCCCAGTGGAAAACTAAACTGTCTATGGAATGGTTAAGCAACGAGAATTGTTCGGCCTGATGGTGGAAAACGGCTTTGCATAGATTCTGAAACATACAATATGTACGTATTGATAACATCCAAAACATAAACGTTATTATGCATATACAGCTACAGAAACATCAAATATTTACAAATGTTTTATATCACTACAGTTTTAAAGTTTATTCCTGTTTATCATCGTGTAATCCTTTGAAATGAGTTGTCAGCAGAAGTCACACAGAAAAGAATGAAATGTTATCATTTCATATCAAGTAAATTAGTAAACTGCATTTAATAAATGAACGAATACAATGCAATGATACACCAGTAAGTATGGTTTAGCATGGCACACGATTGGTTACTTTTATGGCGGCTTTGCAGTATAACACCACAGTCTTGACAACATTCATTCATCACTGGATAACCTGCAGTCTATCCATATTTATCACTATTGCTCTACATTGATTTTTTTGCCATGTATTAATTTCAAGTTAAGAAAACAAACACATATGACATATACAGTAGTTTAGCTCTATGAAGTGATTTTTATTTTCCAATTCTCAATGTAAGGCTGTTTGTTCTCCCAAGAGCACCCCAAAACCACATAAAACAGAATCCACGTTACATTAAACAGAATCTGAATCAAGTTGTATCACAGTGAAGATGAATCGTTACAATCGTAGCAGTAAAATCTGACTCAATATCTTATTACTGTGCTACAGATCTGTTGAGATTTTCAAACATCCATTCCATTGTATTCCCTGAAGTATACAGCACTTATTTACATTCCCCAACACTTTTCAACTGCACACATAATCTGAGACACTCGAGATGCTCTGCTAAACAGCACGCTCTCTACTCGCGAAAGTACTGAGCTATAGGAGTCCCCAAAGTCTCTCCAAGCATTTTAGAATTATGTTTAATTTAAGGGGAAACAGCCTTTATTTATTTCTCTCTCTCTCTCTCTCTCTCTCTATCTCTCTCTCTATCTCTTTCTCTAGCTCTAACTGTCTCTCTCTCTCAAGTCTCGCTCCTCTAAAGTCTTCTCCTCCAAAGGACTGATGAAGCCTGACTGTGACATCTGGGGAAATCAAAACACGGAGTCCTATGGTAAAAGAGCACACTTACACACACACAAATGTGCACACACATGAAAGCACACTACGTTCAATCCATGATTCCTCTCAACCCAACTCTGAATGCTCAAGGAGTCATATTGAGTTCTCTTTCTCCCAGGCTGATAGCATTCTCTGCGGGCTTCCAGCGAAACTAGATTACAGCATTAATGACAAAACTGTAAAATTGGTTTGACAAGAATCTGGTGGAGACATGCACACACAAAAGTGAGTGTTTAAGAATATATACATAAATACTTAAACGTGCAGTAAAGAAAAAAAAAAGGTAGGTTTTAAACAACACAGGTTCAACATAGGAAAAACAAGCCTCTACCTACATTTTTGCAAAATTCCAAAAACATATATAGATTCAATTCACATGATTACTAGAGTCAGTAAACCACAAACAACTTTTATTCCTTTTCACACAAAATATGATTACAGGGTCAGATTATCGATTGTGTCACATTGCAGATTACCGTATTGGCCCGAATATAAGACGATCCTGATTATAAAACGACCCCCCTTTTTCCAGATGTACCTTGTACTGTCTTACGTTTTAAAATCACAAAGGGAGTTTGGTCCCATCAGGCTAACGTGACAGTCACGACTCATGCACCTATCATGTAAGGTTTTCTTTTGTTTTTACTCGCAATCTTTACAACACGCATTACATTACGTATTTCATGGCACACTCGTTTTATGCGTATTTGGCGCCACCTATTGTTGTGGGTGTATTATTGACATGTCAAAGTCTAGACCCTGAATATAAGACGACCATGTTTTTTCAGATGTAGTGCCAAGAAAAAAACATCGTCTTATATTCGGGTCAATACGGTATATTGCATCACAAAACCAGCTCTTTTCTGATGCAGTAAACTTGTTTGGTAGAGCGTTGCATTTGCAATGCAAAGCATCCACATACTAACGACAATAAAACAGTTTAAAAATTTATGGGAGCAAGCTAAAAAGCATTTGTTGTATCAACCTCATACTTTGAAAACACAACTTAATTTTTGTTTCCAGGTTGTCAAAACAAGAAGATTTCAACCAATTAGACAACCAATCAGATTTGAGCTTACTAGGTCGAGTGAAAGTAAGTTCCAGTTTTGCCTGCAATACTACATCAGATGGGACTAATGACTAATCACAACGAACTAGTAAAATGCTTTCGAACACATGGAAGAGAACACACAAAACACTACTTATGCCTGTATTTCTTGCCTTTTCTAGAGCTTGACATTACAGATCATCATCCATTTTCATTGTATGGAAAAGAGTAGTGTGAACATTCATCAAAACTTTTACTTCAGTGTTCCACAGGAGATGAAAATTAGTAATAAGTTTGGAACAACATGAGGAATATTCATATATTCAAATAATTAATGTTTAGGTGAACGTTCATGCTTACAGTGATTTCTATAAATAAAATTTCCCATATCCACACAAACTCCTACCACGTACAACAGCAAACCTCACATGTACACACACTCATGACCTTTGTAGATGAAAGCCTGTATGATGGAAATGGTCTGGAATCTCTCATGGAAGTGCTTACACTACACTTGACCTATCGACATTCGGCAAGTGAAATTTCCTCTCAGCGGAGCGTGACCTGATAGTCAGAGCACAATGGCCGATGGTTTACGTCAGATCTAAGTTTCCCACAATGTCTATGAGAGAAGAACATCTCAAAATCTGAGCTGTTCAAAAAAATTGAAGTGTCTCTTTTAGCCTCTCCATCTGTGATTCCATCCCTCCCTTCCTGTTGTTTTCAGATCTTTGTCGAAAATGTCAGCTGGGATGGGTCTTGCCGAGCAGAGTTGGTGTTTAATAAGCACCCTGATTCGCTCCCATCTGTTGGTGAATGTGATGATTCTGTTTGGGCTGTAGGGTACTGGACGTGCTATTGATTTTGCAGTATCAATTGATAAACTGGTGAGGAAGTGTGAGGGGGAGAATGATGAAAACAAAGAAAGGATTAAAGATTTTCTCTCCACTGAAATGGTGCTGATGATCAGCCGGGGGATCTGTGACCTCTTTCAGAACCAGCTCTCATTTACTCTGACCTGGAAACCAAAGGATGATGTAACTGACTGTGTTATTACATAGTTATTACATAGTAACATATCACAAAGGAACAATGCAGACCAAAAAATTGGGTTACAAGACCTACTGCTAGTTTTGAGAACATATTCAAGTAATCTTTACTGCCATAATGCAATGCTTTTTGATACCAGAAGATATTTAAATACAAACAAAAAAATGGTACTTCAGAACAACAGAAAAAAATAACTTTTTTTTTTCTCAAATTATATTTAAATTGAATAAATCCTTCAATTTTATTTTAATATAAAATAAAATTACATATTATATTAATCACATTATTTATCATAAAGACCATACTAGATATATTTTTCTTTATACATAAGCAAAAAATTTTATAAATATATAATAATTTTTGGCTTCTTACAACTTACAATTTTTACCATAAACAAAATATAATATAAAATCTTTGTATTTTTAATTTAGTTTATTTACTATAAATAAAGACAGGAATGTTCTCTTAAAAGTACATAAATGTTCATTGTAATGTCTTTTTAAATTATGCAATATGTTTTCTGTTATCCACCAAAAAGCTAGCCAATATGTGTTCTGAACATCAACACTCTGGGTCAAGTGAAAATACTATTATTATTATTATAATTATTTATTTTTATTTTTAGTTTTTTGCTTTTAAACAAACTGAGAAAAAAATGCACTTCAAATAAATGACAGTCATTTCACTTTTTCAGTGTATATATAGAAAAAAAATCATAGCAATCAATTAATACATGATAAAACTTTACTCAGTTTGGATATTACACTGTGTACACTCTAGCAACTGCAATGAATAGGGAAGATCAGTGATTCCTACAAAACAAGGTGAAGTTGGTGTAAATAACACACATTCGTCTTTCCCTTCATAATGTGGCAAATCTCAGTTTGAAAGACTTTTTGAAACTTCTTCAAGAAGTGGCCAACAAGTGTCAAAAAAGGTACTGGCATGCACCTCATGGCTCCAGAGAACTGCTAACATTCTAAACGCCAATCCCACATTTAATATGACATTTCAGATTGGATTTATAGCATATCAGCAGAAATTCCCAAGACTACCTAGTCAGAGTGAAAGAACGACTTTCCGATATCTAGCCCTTTGGCTTTGCATCCATATTGATTTCTTGGAGCAGATTTTAAATCATGTTTCTGTAGTGAACACAGGCCTGAGTGTACATACCCTACAGTGAGATTATTCAAATTTATCAAGATGAATTATTGGCTGAATCATAGAACACTGTGGGTCTGTCTGTGATTCTGACTGTTTCTTATACAAAGAACATTCTTCAAAATGCACATCAAGTTTTGTATTCATTACTGAAACACACACACAAAAAAATGGAATTCCAATAATTCAATATACCACCAATCAAAGTGTTTTAAGTCTGACGTAAGAATATGCTATGTATATCTTCCTGCAGATTCACACCAGTGTTTTAATATTCCTGTCTTTGTGTTCCTAGTCTTAACAGATCAGTGTAGTTGGCCAAATTTACATTTCCGATTTTAGCTCTATTTGCTTAGCAACATGCTGATATCATATCAAAGTCTCAATAAGGCAAGTCCACTCTGCAGTCAAGCACAGCTCCTTTTCTGCTTTAATAGGGGAAAAAACTAAATCGCCAACACTATTGGCCAGCAATGGTATCTTTGGTTCAATTCACACACATATAAAGTGTTGCCTCGTTAATATGCATACTTTAAATGGCCTTGAGCTTGGAAAATACTCTATATATAAATCTTTCCCAGGTCGGCCACACATACACACTCATACATATGCGACATGAGCCTCTTCATAACCGAGGAACAGAACATTTTTACCCACCGATAGAGATCTTCAACTCAGCCAAGCTGAGAATGAAATCTTGTGAACTGAAATGGAATTACCATTTGCTTCATCGCCTGCAACTCTGCCTCTAAAAGCAATTCCAATGCAACTCCTGCTGTGGAGCCAGCCGGTCTAATACTTGCTGTATTCGCTGCCAAGAGTTTGCAGTTGCCCCTATCTTAACTAATTCTTTCTTTCTCTCATTTAAGAATGAATATTAGATTTTTTTATATTTACCACTAGTCCCACTTGTTCATCTAAAAAAGTCATTTCAATTCTCAAATTCTGTGCATCAGTAAATCTCCATTTACTCTTTTGCTCCTGTTCGGTAATCCTCCAACAGAGCTGTAGAACCTTCAGTTATCTCAGCGCCAAGAAAAAGAGCTTTAATATTCATCATATTCTAACATGTTCTGCGCTTCCAGTGCTTTTGTGCTGCCCATCCTCTTATTCTTTTATTTTTGGTCTCATCAAATGGTGCAGCTTAGCTCCTAAGTATACGGCTGATCCTCCTGCAGTTTCATTGGCCGTTTCCACACCTGCAGTGATTCTCTGTCGTGAGACCACCGCTGCAAATTGCAACTGCTCCTGTTTTATATCCCTATGGCACATCTCAATCCTCCGGACCATCGCTATACACATTGTACAAAACAAAACTAATCTGTTATAATCTAACATGTATTATTTACACTTACTGAGCTAAGTCTAGAAACTGACCCATTACTGTCTTGAAGGAAAGATTAGGAAAACAAGGTTATTTTCCCCCTCATAATGCTACTAAAATAAAGTATTCTGATCTTTTGTATACACATATGAAGGATCGCTAGACAGTTAGCTTTGTTGTTTGGCAAACCAATATGTTAACCCCAATCATATAAGAGGATGTGGGAAAAAGTTTGACACGGTATCCATAAAAGTACACTTAAAAATGGTAACCTAAAAATGGTAACATCTAACCCTATAACCTAACCCTAACGCCAAAGAGTGAACCTACTTAGCTCTCGGCAAGGACTCGTACTTGAACGAGCTGATCTTAACTACAACACAACACCCATTTTGTTTGGTGGGACTGTATAAACAATTCTGATCTTTTTGTGGAAGTGCATTTTAGAAAATCGCATTTGGGGTGTAGAAAAAAACATTTCAACATGTTTAGCTGGCTTTCTATAATTTAGTTGGAGAAGCTTCCTACAGAGAATCTCTGGGTGTTGTATCAGTTTCCGGGGTTTTGAAGTACACGTGTTGTGTTGGTTAAGGTAGCTGCTGGAAGTTTACATGACTAAAAGGAGGTCAGTACAGACTAGGTGTGTAGAAGAACAGTACAGAGATTTCAAAATGCAGCTACAAACTGAGTTCCAGAGCAGGTAATGTGTATCAGTGGTTATAGGATGAGTATTATCAACAATACGCAAAGAGCTTTGCTTTGCCCTGTCTCAGAAAAAAAAGGATGGAAATCCCTCCAACATTGCTTATCAAGGTTTACTGACTGCCATGAGAGAATAATAACTGACAACTATGAAATGAGTGCTTGCTGAGCAGATTTTAAAATGGGAGATGCTGTTTGGTTGTGCCTTGAAGCATGGCAAACATTTGAGTGTGGCTATGATCACTGATCCAGAGAAAGATCAGAGCAGAGGTTCGCCTGAATAACTGAAGAGAGTAAAATGGATTCACGTGGGTTGATGGTAGCAATTAAAACTAGACCATGTTGCACAGGAGGTTTTTGTTCAAAATGTAGTCTAGTGGAGAGTAAAAACGAGTGGAAACAGAGGCAACACCATGGCCAAGGCCTCAAAGTACAGCTTATACAAGGATGGAAGTACAGACACAAGGGGTTCAAAGATACCAAAGGTAAATAGAATTGGAGCCACTTCTGCTTGCAAAGGCAGTATAACATTAAGCTCTACCCAGGGACAAACCTGTAGGTGGGCAAATAGAAACAGTATGAGGACACAATGGGGATTGAGGGAAAGGATTGTAATAGGTACAATATAACTGGGAGATCAAGACTTGGTGGTTGTGAGTGTTGAGCATCATACAGGGGATGAAAGACAGATCCAAGCTCATTGAAAAAAAAATGTAACTGAGAAGAAATTTCTGCAAAATAATACAATGTTGCAAATTGTACACATTACAAGTAATGCAAGTTAAGTAATCAGATTACTTTTTTTCAAGTAACTAGCATTACTGTTAAATTTACAACAAAATATCTGAGTTATGTTTTGAAATAAGAAACACTAGTTATTTTGTTTTCCCATTTATTCACTGACACCTCTCCTGTCCCTGTGTTGAGAGAAATTGGGCGTGAGGTGTAGAGGAACTTCCTTCAGCCTTCACTTTTGGTGAGAAAGGGCCTTTACAGTTGCCAAAAATATAACCTTTAGGTTCTTGTAATTAAACACAAATAAGCAAGCCCAGCCCAGGTGACAAAATGTAATGCAAAATAAAGTAATGCATTACTTTCCATAATAAGTAACGCAATTAGTTACTTTTTATGGAGAAACGCAATATTGCAAAGCATTACTTTTAAAAGTAACTTTCCCCAATACTGGTTGCTTCTTACATGTTTTTCAACACTTTCAAAGTGAAAGTCTTATGAGTGATTAATACTATACTACATTTGAAAATAATGCATTAGCTACTTTAAACCCTATCCTAAACCTAATTTGATAGTGTTAACAAAAACAAATGTGAGATTGCAACCCATTTGCTAAAGAAAACATGCCGTTTTAGCTTGCTTCTACACGTCTTTGAGCTCTTTTAGTGTGACTGGTGTTTCACTGGACTGTTGTACTTATTTTACAATGTGAGAAAAGGCATATGGAGCTGGTTATGTGATGCGAATGTCAAAATGTATTAGTTTAGAAATCACATGCTATGGTAAAAAGTGTTCTGAGGTCAAAACATAGTGTTGTGCACGTAACATGCAAAAAATAAGTCTCTTAATTATCTGCCCTGTAATTATAATTTGTGTGAAAAGGAATAAAAGTTGTTGGTATTTTACTGCCTCTAGTGTTAATTTCAGCTGGAAATCACAGTGAGTTGTACTGTACGTAAAGGTATGTTTTTGGAGTTTTGAAAAATGCAGGCAGAGGCACATTTTTCCAATGAGCCCATGATGAGAAATACTGTCATCGTCACAACACATGAATATAAAGGTGCATATAAAGGTGCACAAGGTGGAAACGAGGCAGTAGGAAGCTTTGAAGGTACAGTGCTGGCCTCTAAAACCTGGATTAGCACATCTGTGCTGTCAAATGCATCTACAAAAGTTCTGTGGGAGGGTAAAAATGGTTAATGACAAGTGAGTATAAAAATGTCACATGGATACCTTTAACTGAAGTGAACTGGACTACCATCACTGTGTAGTAGTTTGCAGGAAAAAAGGATGTGGGCTGTGCTATGGCGGCCCACTTGACAGAAACCATAACACTAATTATTTGTTATTGCTGGAGAAACTCCAAACTCCTGGTAGTGCAAGCGACAAGTACCCCATAGCCTGGCTCCCCTCGTGTTTCTATTGGCAAACAAGAAAGACGCAAAACAAGGTAGCAAAAAACTGTGGTTCCATGAAGAATCTTTATCAGCAGATATACATTTTTGCAGACTTGTGGGTAGGAGTAACATGGGAATGACCTGTTCTTACTCATCGGTTATGTTCCATTCACAAGTTATTTCTTTGAACGACAGATACAGACTCAGTATTACTGAAGCTAAGCGACCACAACAGAATCAGGCATTTTCAAAGGTCTTCAGAGTGTTTCGGTGGACAGTGATATAACAACACACTGTATGTCTTTAGGAACAACCTTGAAACATGAGATATGAACTTTAAGCTTTGTGCTCAGCATATAAACAAATATAGATGGCTGTGAGATGCTATCCTTTGTCTCTAAAGGTCACGTATGTCCTTGATGAAGTAGGCCTCCACCTGGAGGTCATGGAATCAGCACTGGAGCAAACGAATGGTCAGCACTACTGAAGGACAGCATACAGCCTTACTGATGGGAAACACTTGCCACTTTTAGTGTCTTTAAGAATTAGGTTCTTTTAATTTAATGTGCGAAGTGGAGTGGAAATTCCATCAAATGGAATCGCAATCGTAAAATATCAACTTATGGTTCAACCAGTGTTGTGAGTTTGAGGTGAAAAATGTCATATAAGCGAGGTGTTTGGAAATGTGTTGCAGTTCTGTTTGATGCTGTAGAGGCATTATCCTTCAGAATACTGGCAATGACAGAACAAATGATAGCTTATTTTAAATATTTGTTTAAATAAATATATAAATAAGAATATTGCATAGTGGTGCTTATCTGGATAAAGATGCATTTGTGTTTTATGGTCTTATTTTTGATCATGGGGTTGAACTGAATTATAATATTCTGCATGCAGCAAATGTATGAGCACTTTTAGACCATTTAGCTCTTTTTTCCCCACTGTTGCTCT
Source organism: Sinocyclocheilus anshuiensis (assembly GCF_001515605.1). Classification (NCBI taxonomy): domain Eukaryota; kingdom Metazoa; phylum Chordata; class Actinopteri; order Cypriniformes; family Cyprinidae; genus Sinocyclocheilus; species Sinocyclocheilus anshuiensis. Next base: position 172,420 of record NW_015546175.1, on the reverse strand, counting down.
TGCACTCCTAACACAGTAGGGAGAAGGACTTTTCATGTCTTGATAGCCTGGTTGTGCTCATTAAGAATGTGCCCTGATGAATTGTATTGTTTTTGACCAGAGAGCTCTTTGTTTTGATTTTGTTTATGTTGTATTATGACCTCTCTGTGGCACATCCTTGTTAATATTTGCTAATGAGATAATTGTTAAGGGCTCTGTCTCTGCTGCATTTCTTCTCTCAGATGCAACTCAATTAAATATGTATATAGTCCACTAAACTAACCAAAACCAAAGCAGTTATCAAAAATATTGAAGCTACAAAATACAAAAAAATTACTAAATAGCTATTTAGCTATTGGCCTGCACGGCCTTGGTGATGTCAGTTGAAAAGATGTTTTGGTTTCTTTTCAGGTGCAGCAAGTGAGCTCAAGGCAGCTCACTTGCTTATTATATTCTAATAAAAGACTAAAATGTTTGCACTAAAATGTTGTGTAGAACAAGAGCAGAAACTTGTATTGTTAAGAATGTCCAAAGTGTCAATATTTTAAAGCGTGATAAATACAAAAATATATCTAGAACATCATTATAGACTTTCTCACTTCTATCTTATTCTTAACATTAACGCAACATTATTCTGTAACATTTTCTCTTGACATTAGAAGTTTATTGTGATTGCAAAGATAGGAAAAAAAAAACTAATATGAGTCAGGACATTAAGAGCTAATTAGCCTTCCCTCATTCCCTCAAAAAAAGCAAGAGCTTACAAACAACATTACATACATACTACACTGAAATAATGGTAACCTATAAATTATGTGGATGAATTGGTTTTATTCATGTCAGAAATATTACTTGACATCACTGAGCGCACCTAAATAAATGAATTATACCAACAAAACTCATTTCATGCATTAAATCAGGTGGAAATAGCTCTTTAAGATAACAAGTTACCACGTTTTACAGTGTACATGTTCTCCTTAGAAATGTTATTATTTCACTAAAATGCATTACCATTTAAATATCTGCATGTAAATGTATCAACTGATTTGAAATAAAAGCAGCATTTGTTAGAAATAAATATAAAACGTCTATCCAGACGTGGAGGGAATTGTGTGTGAGAGTGAGAGAAGGGCAGCTGAAATCACAGAGGACGGTGGGACAGTGGCTGAGAGCCAGATGTTGTCACAGACAGCTGCTTCCTAATGCAGGGATGGAGAATGTGATGACACATACAAAAGACAGTAGCGCTCGTTCAGTTTCCCCATCTCCCCATCATCCAACATCATCGCTGTGCAAGAATAGGAGACCTCACTTGTCCTACAAGGCTATGGATATGATATAATAACGCAGAGGATGCAGATACACAAACCTGTGCCACTTACACACACACAAGAATATATCTCACCAGAACTAAGAGAAATGCAATCTACCGCACTATTTTTATGCACACACACAACATCCAAGCACTCAGCAGTGAATATCAGTGTATAATGAGAAACAAAACCAACATGAACAATAACAGCAATAACAAGTGTAACATATATGTGACCCTGGACCACAAAACCAGTCACAAGGGTCCATTTTTCGAAATTGAGATTTATACATCATATGAAAGCTGGATAAATAAGCTTTCCATTGATGTATGGTTTGTTAGGATATTTGGCCGAGATACAACTATTTGAAAATCTGGAATCTGAGGGTGCAAAAAAAAATCAAAATATTGAGAAAATCACCTTTAAAGTTGTCCAAATTGGCTATTTCTACAAATATACCCCAGCGACTTAAGACTGGTTTTGTGCTCCAGGGTCACATATGTGCATCTCTGCCAGTTAAAATTGCTGTTACTATTTTTAACAATCCCATGGCAAATAAATGTCTAGTTAAATGAAAAAGTGGAAGATATGATACGATTCTAGAGAAGGCATATTCTTTGCGATATTTAAAAACATGCAAACATTTTGCAGTTATGTGTTCGCAACACCAACACACTCTATAGGGTAAATACACACAGGCTGCTTTCTTACACAATCATGTGTGAAATGCGTTCTAACAATTAAAGCGCAAAAGCTGTGAATGTTTGTTTGCAGGCTTCAAATAATTCCCTTGTGGCACGAAGCGTACTTACCCATTTCGCTAATTGCAAACCATGCACAGTATAATGATAAACTACATTTGGAAAATCTCTCCATTATGTTACATTAGTTCCACAGTTTAAGGCAGCATCTGAGGAAAGCAGTTATGGAAACAGGACTTGAAGGCTAAATTTTGCTGGTGTGTGTGATTATGTGATGCGTTTTCAGTTTGTGCTGGTGTCCTGGAGTGAGAAAAACAGCTATTACATCACATAATTAAAGGAAGCCCTGGGCTATGCAATGGGAATCCCTGAGGTGCACTTGACATCATTTGATTGTATTGATTGAGACTGGAATAGGAGCCCATCAGACAGGCCTCACCCCAGAGAGCAACAGCCTTTGATACTAATCTGCTGATGTTTTTTTGGGGGATATTTCCTCTCGCAGAGAAATTTCCTCTTTCATTGTTGACCATAATAAGACTGAAGCGAACATGTTCGCTCCTATTAAAACTACAACTCTATTAAGAAAGCGCCTGTGACTCAGTTCTGGGAGGTGATGCTGAGCTTGGATGGCCTTCCTCAAAGCATTCATTAAATGGTTACTAATAGCAACATGCAAGAGAACATCTGTGCAGTGAAAGCCTACACTAAATCATGTCTAACTTTTTCTATGATGCCTAAAATATTAATCACAGCAAATGCCACAATAGTACATTGCAAAACTGAAATACAGTTGCCTAATACACACTCTGTATCCTACTTGTCAGTATTCTCTGCACTGAAAGACAAAAAAAAAATGGTAACCTAAAATGTTAACATATGTATTATATGGTTTTATTCAAGTCAAAAATATGAATTAAAATGACTGATACATTAGGTTAATCAGACAGAAATAGCCTTTTCAAGGTAACAATTGCAGGTTACCAATGTTTACAATGTGTGACTTTTAGTGTAACCTGAATACTAGAATATAATAGAATAGAATAGAATAGAATAGAATAGAATGTATCACCTTAGGAAAGAACGGAACAAAATATGTCATTGCAATACTTCACAGCCAAGATTGTCCTCCTCATGAAACATTCAGAAACAATATGAAACAAGATAATATGCAACAACAAGAGAAGATGCAATATGCAGCAGCATATTGTACAGGGGTTTTGCATCACAACCTGTACGCAACTTTTGCATGTGTGATTGGGGCTCAAAAAGTTCTGTGTTTGGAAAAGTAGCGTTCCCTACTTTTAAGTTAAGGTAAGATAGCATCTTTCATTCAACATCCAAGCTTTAGATGAAATGTTACTGCAACACTAAAACAACCGAAAACGGGAAAAGGCGCCCTGTAAATGTGTTTTAAAAGGCTCTTACCGAATCTTAACACATGTGGCATCCCGTGAGAATATCCCATACACAGTAAGAGCAGCAACAGCCCAAGCCATCTCTGATGAGTTACCAGATAGCACATCTTCATGATGCCTGCGATACACTGCATGTCATTCCCCTGGATGGATCGTAAGATTCCCACTTATTTCTGCTTTGGAGGTGTTTTTTTGTCAGCGATGTGATCACGGCATGGTCACTGAGACAGAAGAGGACACTCCATATCAGCGATGCTCCGCATGTCCGTCTCACTGCGCAAAGGAGCAACCTTCCAACCGGGCGTCCATGTTAGAGATGGGAAATCCAGGAGAAATCCATGTACGGGTGGCCTGAAAGAGCGGAGCAATACGAGAATGAGTGATGAGAGCTAGTGTAGCGGATAACTTGACGTGCAGAAGGCAGGAGCGGCAGCGATGAGTGCAGGCTGCTCATGTAATGCTGTCTACTGCACTGCTGCACTCACACTGACGTCGCGCCGAGAGCAACGCGAGCGCAACACTGACCACTCACAACATCCATTTCCTACTCTAACATGCTTCACATCTCAAAGCGAATGCTGTGCATGGATGTAACATCTCTGTTCATGGATAACATATTCACATGATGCTACAGGCGCAGCCGTTCGTCCGTGAGCTCTCTGCTGTGCCCGCAGCCTACTGTCTCATGTATT
>NW_015546175.1:165466-168190 GCF_001515605.1 Sinocyclocheilus anshuiensis | reverse complement strand
TTTCATGCAAGATTTTTTTTTTTTTTTTACATAGTTTCAGAAACAAATGATTGCAGTTGCATTAGACGAAAAGCAAACCCTACAACGCACGTGCTTTCGTGTAAATGTTGAAATGGCACTTGTTTATTTATTATTTTATATATATATATATATATATATATAACTGCTCTCGAAAAAGCCATTACTTTGCAAATAATAATAATAATAAATAGCCTAACAGTCTTGGGGGGGAAATAATTACTGCACATAGATTAGCTACAATAAAACTATGATAACTTGAACTACTGTCAAAAATGACAGTAATATTCTGAAAGGAGATCCCATGTAAATGTTCATGATTTATTGTTGGTGTAGGGCAATAGAATATACGGTCTGTACAGTATAAAAACCATTACGCCTAAGGGATGTCCCCACTTTTCACAAAAACAAACCTCTGTGTGTTTGTGTGTGTGTGCATGCAAGTTCTTCGACTGTTCTATTATTCCACAAAATACGTTGTCTGAACTACCAACGCTATCTCCGACACACTCGCTATATATATATATATATATATATATATGACGAGAGCTGCGGCTATGTGGTGCTCTTTGAGGTCTGGGGGCCTTTAAAACCAGGAAAGGGCCAAATGAGGACGAGCCCTGTGCAACTTAAATTAAAAAGACCTCGATTGTGCCCCTACTTTCAAAATAGGCTTAAGATGTGCACTAGAATAGACTGCCTTGAGCTCATGTGAGCGCTGGTGGCTTTCAGCACCACGGACAGCGACGACAGAGGCTCCTCAATCCACTCTACTGTATTTCATCAGTGTCCGCATTCACATCGCTTTGTACGGAATCAGCTGCCATCACCTCACAGCTGCAGGAACACACACTCTTTTATCCTTTCAGATCGACCATTAAGATTTTGTTTTCTTCCAAGAAATGTCCGTGTATTGTATACAGGCCAACCCAATAAAATGCAAACGTAATGAATACACCTTGTGTGTGAATTTAAGAGGTGTGTTCTATGATTTTAATTTTCTGCAAAAATACGGAAAGAATAATTAATTAATCTTATATGTTTAAGAAAATAGTAAAAATGTATTTTATTTCATAATGATAAATTGTGTATTTGTGTGTGTGTGTGTGTGTGTGTGTGTGTGTGTGTGTGTGTGTGTGTGTGTGTGTCTTTTCACACCATATGATGATCCGCTAACTAATCACTCTGGCAACTCATACAGTATGAAACGTCATGTTTGCTGTGTATAGTCTAAGTATATACGTTATTTTACCCATAGTTTTGCTTTTGGATTTCTTTCACGTGTGCGTTATATGTGTTTATCTGCTCAAACGTCCAGAAGATCGTTGTTAAAGTCTGAATTGAAATGTCTCTCCATAAGTGATGGTTCCCACAAAAGTCATTCAAGTGATGATAAAAGACTCATCAACAGCAGTGACACACTATTTCCTGGCAAGGGCATATTTAATAACTTAGTGATGCTTCTTTCAACCTCTCAACAGACATAACGTGCATGTGGATTTGCAGAAAGAGAAGAGAGAAGAGAGAAGGGGTGGGGGGGGATCACTGCATTTTAAACTAGGATCGTGCAGTCGAACCCGGGGTCTCAATATGCTTTATTAACTTACAAGTCACCATAAGCCTCTTTGTAATTAAGGTGGACGAGAGAAAAAAAGGTATCATAACACCACAACGGTTTTTTTTTTTTGGTTTGTTTTTTTGTTAAGGACATAAAGAGTTCAGTGTAATTGTTGCCTCTGTCATTTTTTTAGGTTAAAAAAGAAGCACATGCAGCAGTCACATCAGATCAACTGTTCCGTCCCAGCTGTGAAATTTAAGCTGAACTTCAGTCGTTTCGATGTCTAAATTAGATCATTTAAAAGCAACGTAAGAGCCGCTAAAAGTGTGGTGACGGTGAAGATAAGTGTCCTTACCTCAGTTGTTGAGAGCAGCTCAGGCTGATGAAGTGTGAGTACAGTGGGAGCAGTAGTTCATGTGTTCAGATGGAGGAGCCGCTCGGCTCTGTGGAGGAGACACGCCTCCTGTCGGACGAACACAACTCCCCGCTTAAAGACACAGCTTGCGCTGCGCTATAATTCAAAATAAGTGTGTTTAATCGATATATACTTGGAATATATCATTTAAAACATTTATAAAGCAAGGTAACGCTGGATTTAACATATGCTTTCAGCTGCCATTTCACATTTATCGGAGACGGCGAAAGAAATTATTCTTATTCTCAAAAAGACTTTAAACACAAGAAACGTGAGCCATGTGTTGGAACTGCTGCTATATTAGGCATATTAACAACACTGCGGATGGAATTTAGGTGACTTTAAATTTTATAATAACAATAAAGTTAGAGAGTTATTACATTATTATGTATTATAATAACATAAAGATCGTGTTAAACCACAAAGAAAGACTAAACTAAAATAATGCCATAAAACGCTACGATATAGGCTACATAAGAAACATATTAAGTTTTTATTTTATTCTATTTTTTTAACCAATGAGATGGGTTCACAAAGGGAATTATGGGAATTCCCTATTTTCCATAAGTTTCCAAAAGGCATGAATCATTTTTCTTTAGCATTTTAAATATACATTTCATACTTTCATTACAATAAATAAAACATTTCATATGTTCACACTTGAATATCTATATGCATACTTTAATATTTATATATATATATATATATATATATATATATATAAAAAATATAT
>NW_015546175.1:165037-165300 GCF_001515605.1 Sinocyclocheilus anshuiensis | reverse complement strand
CCCCGAATTCCTCCTCCTCCTGCTGGAGCAGGGAGACAAAGCTCTCGAGGACCATACCAAACTGTTCCTGTTGGTAGCGAACTTCACCAGCTATCTGGACGACGCACTCTGCTCTTTCTATGACTTAAGCCTGAACGCCGAGTGCAGAGCGTTGTAGTCCGAAGATGGTCCTCGGGAGGAATTCGCCTCCTTCGTGGAGTGGACTCTGGCGAGAAACGGGTCGCCACTCACCATCTGCCCCGTGGAGGATCTCGCCGGATCCA
>NW_015546175.1:160631-165027 GCF_001515605.1 Sinocyclocheilus anshuiensis | reverse complement strand
CTGATCCCCAATTCAGCCCAGGAAGGGCTCCTGATTCCTCGTTTAGCCCAGGAAGGGCTCCTGATCCCCAATACAGCCCAGGAAGGGCTCCTGATTTCTTGTTAAGCCCAGGAAGGGCTCCTGATCCCCAGTTCCGCCCAGGAAGGGCTCCAGCCCAAGAGCTCTCTCCAGTGCCCGCTCCTCAAAAATGCCGGCCCTCCCACCCGCTCCAGGCTCCTCCACCGCTGGCAGCCCCTCTGCTCGCCCTCAGCCCACCAGCATTGCGGTGCGAGCCCCGCGGGACTGCCATCCTCCAGCGTCTCCTCCCTGGACTCTGTCTGCCGGCCCCCTCCCGGGCGTCCGTCCTCCTCCTCAGCCTCCTCCCTAGTTCCCACCCACTCCCCTCCCCATGTTGTTTCTATGGTGCGAGGACGCACCTTCCGGGAGGGGGGAGTAATGTCACGCCCCTGGACTCTTTGTGTTGTGTTTTTCCCTCCCCAGGTGTGCCATGTTCCCTTTAATTAGTCATTCCTTGCACCTGTGTTTTCCCAATCACCCAGTGTTTAAAAGCCCCAGTCCTTTCAGTTAGTGTTTGTCGGTCCTCAAACGTCATTCCTTAGTGTCTAGTGGCTCCTACGTTCCCCGTGTGATCATTAAAGACTGTGAATTGAAGTTATCGCCGTGTTTCCTCGTTCCTCGCTCCTTGCCTCCTGAGAAGTGTAACAATATAACAGTATGCATTAGCCTCAAATGATACAAAAAGCTGTTGAATCATTATTGCTCAGGAAGGTATGAATATATACAGTATAATGATTATGAAATGTAAATCATGAAACTGCAAATATATTAAAATTGTTTCAAATTACAACATAAAACATCTGTGACAAGCTGCCCCAGCATGTCATTATATAATGATTAACTCATCTTAAGGCATTCCCGTGTGGTTTTTATTTTATTTTTTATTTTTATTTTTCACTTGTTCGTTCATCCATCAGTTTGTTGTCTGGCTTGCATATTGTTTATTTGTGCCACATATGTGATGTTGATCCATATCCAAAAAAGAAAAGAAAACCAACTTGCTTTGTCCCCTTCCACCACAAGACAAGGCACAAAGCATGTTGTCCCTGACTGTAAGTCTTGAATGAGAGTTTGACCAGGCTAGACTCGTAAAGTGTGTGATCAGAGAGGTATGGCCCAAATAATGAGATGGCTCCTTCCTGTGAACTGCATTTGAAATAGCCATGACAGCTCTGGGGGTCTTCTAAAGGACACACTCACTATAGTCTCAGCTTTCTGTCTCTTATGTGTGTGCGGCTGTGTTATGGGATAGAAAGAAAGAATGGGAGGAAGTGATAGAAGCAAGGCTTCTCATTGCTTTTCCCCTCTCTCTTTAATTACAACCAGTCTACCATATCGGAGAGGAAATTAATTATTCACCTAATCTGCCACAGGAAGAAATACACGTCTAATGAAACACACCGCCAGTGTAACAAACAATAAGACACATAGAGCACAAAGCCATAAATAAACAACCAAAAGGCTGTAATAATTGTACACTTATGTATAGAAAGAATTAAGAATTACTTAACTGCATATATATAGAGAGAGAGCTATAAAGAGAAAGGAAAAATTTAAATTGCATCATATGACCCCTTTAAGAGATATTTACACATGTAAATTAGTTTTGGTGGTATAAATGTATGTAGTTAAGTTGATAATAGATAATATTATGATAAATAATGTCTTGAACAAATCCGGTTATAATCCAAATATAACGAAGCCTACTTTTATGTGCTGATGACCCTTTATGGTACTCTTAAAATAGTATTAAATTAGATAGTATTAGACACATAACACATATATACTGGTTGTAACATTAGGACAAGCCAAAACATGGGTATCTTTATGGAAATGTGAGCATTTCACTTATTTACCATTGTAAATTATGCATTATTCCTGTGTTTTGTATGGGACACAGCAAATAAGTGAAATGTGTAGTGTCGTACAAGCTGACTTGTGATTTATTTCACATGTCTACCATCTCACATCTTCTGCGTAAACAGGGGAAATATCAACAAGCGGCTTATCTCTGATCCTGTGTGGTGCAAGACTAATTTCTAGTTTTGAACGTCTCGTGTTCACACCAATTATTTATGGTGACATCCCTATTAAGATCCCTCAGCTGCTCTTTGAATTAGAGAAGTGCTAATAAGGTCTTTCAGTCGTTTATACACTGCAGTCTGTAGACTTTAATGAGGCCCTGGTCGCCCCTATTATCCCAAACAAAGATGGAGGTGGATTACCGCAAAGGCTGGATCAGCCCATGCTCTCAGACCTCCTGTCATTCTTCCTGAAATGTGCCTCCTTAATATTAGTGAGGAAACATTGCATGAGGCAAACAAGCGCTGTGATATTTGTGATTTTTGTGGCATTCCCTCAAGATTATAAATATGCTGTGTCTATGGTAATGGAGTAAGGGCTTGCTGGTTTTAACACAGGGGAAAATTGTGTGAGTTCAGTCCATGTAACCTTTTTTTACTATGGTGTCCAGCTTATTCTCTCTGTCTGCTCACATTCCATAATAGTTGTCATGATACTGTTACTGTGCTGGCTTGGTTGGTAAACAAATACAAATTAATAATTAATAATTTCCACAGTTGAATAGGTAGAACAGATATACCTATTGTAACAGAAAAAAGGTAACTTTCATTGTTAAAAACTGTGAGCGGTAGTTTATGTGATATAATTGAGGCAGCAATCTGTCAGACTCTGTTCCATGTTTTGTGTGTGTCCTGCTCCCCATGTGCCTTCCCTTGCCCTTATTTGGTTAGTTTCCTGTTCCTGTCCTGATTAGTTTAGTTCATTTGTCCCAGGTGTTTCCCTTGATGTTTCATTGCTCCCAGGTGTGTCTCGTCATCCCCTCCTCCTGTGTGTGTATAAAAAGTGTTCCCAGTCCCAAGTTCTCTGTCTGCTGTGAACGTCTTCCTGTGTTCGTCTCTCTTGGTTCCTTGGTGCAAACAAAGTCTTGGTAAAGTATTCTCCAGCATCTCCTCGTTCCTCGTGTGTGTGCAACGTGACACAATCAATCCAAATTGTCATATTTCTTTGCACCTCTATGATATGTGAGCATAAGAGCATTTTGAATAACATCAAATATGCATCATAAAATATCATTAAATTTTTTTTTTTAATACTTCTAATGTAATCAAAAAGTAAAATAAATATTAAATATTTCAATATTTTTTGTGTGAAAAGTATTTATTTGTGACAGCAAATAAATGACACTTTGACTCACTTTTTGTTGTTTTGGAGAACCTGCTTATGATACTATAGTATTAAAACAAACACTTTACTTTTCAAAACTGTGAGCAGTAGGTTGGTTGTTAAAGCTGAGGTAACAATCCATCCAAATTGACATATTTCTTGCACCTCTGATATGTGACCATGAGCTGAATTTGAATAACATCTCATATTCTTCTTCCTTTAAGAATGTTCATTAACAAAATAAACTGGAAACAAAAATGTTACATGGTCAAAAACTCTAATGCTTAAATCGTACGTTTCAAAATGATCATTGCAGGAAATGACATCACCATCAGTAAGTGAAATAATTTGAGATTTAGCTTCACATTTTTGGAAATACTGATATCTTACAAATGTATTATCTTTACATTTTATTCACAATTATTAAGTGCACATTTGTATAAAGAAATAAGTAACTCTTACAGTTATTATACTAAAGAAGAAAAACTGTCTGAATGAAAAAAAGGCTTATCAAAAGTAAACAGAAAACAGCATGATGTTGCAAAAATGTTTAGTTAAAAAAAAAAACAGTTGTCTTTAATTTAAGAAAATTTAAGAAAAATTAGAAAATGAAAATGTCATTTAGTTTTGATATACACAGACATCACAAAAAGATGTTGTTTTTTTTTACTTTGATATATTATAATAAAACAGCAAAACAAATATGTTGGAACCATAGCAGTATGGGCAAGTCCTCTGACATATGGTGCTGTTGCGCTTCAGGTGACCCGAGTTCAAGCCCTGGTCCAATTCCCCTCTCTCCTATTACATGATTTCCTACTGTCCTATCTAGGCAAAGAATCCCAAAAATATACATAAAATATATATATATCCTGAAAAGAATATTTTTTGTTTGAAAATTATTTATTTGTAAACAAATTACTCTATACATCTGTTGTGGTTTTGCAGCAAATATCACTTTTTAAGTGTATCATTTCCATCATTCACTATTACTCAAAAAGTGTGAAAATATGATTTAATTGTATTCATAAAATGGTAAACAAAGCAAGGAAAAGGAGGTAGCCAATTTGTGGCAAAAATTCAAACTGTCATTCATTACCACAATTTCCAGTATAAAATGAATGAAAATTAATGTATGGTGGAAAGATTTGTG
>NW_015546175.1:147591-160577 GCF_001515605.1 Sinocyclocheilus anshuiensis | reverse complement strand
GGGGGGGGGGGGGGGGTCTGCTGGACATTGTTAGAAGAAAATTTTAAGAGAGTAAAAAGATTGTTTTAAGAGTTTATTTTCTAAAAGAAAATACACTGGACTAAAAGTATAAATCATGTCTATATGTCTATCTATCTCTTGTGGCAGCAGATAGAGGGACAGAGGTAAGAACAGGAGTAAGAGGACTTTTAATTTGAGTGTCCATTGTGAAAGCATGGTGACAGGTGAGTGGATGTTTTCTGTGAATGCTTGGTGGACAGCTGAGGAGTGGAGAGCACCACTTTTCAGCCACACCTTGAGAGGACAAAAGAAACAAGCATCAGATTTAAAGTGGAAAGCAAGCTTACCTGCTGTTTCTCTCCGGCTCGCTTGTTGCCAAGCGCCAGTGACTGGAACTGCCCAGGCCAGAATAGCGCTGATAGGTGTGAAGATGAGTTTCTGCCAATGCTGATCATGTCGATGGGATAATCGACAACCCCTGCGAAGGTCAGCAACAGTGTGCAAGTAAACTCACCAGCAACTCAGTGAACAGTGCTTGTTTCCTTGTGTTATAAGGAAATGACCAGAAACATACTCAAGTATATAAGTATGCGATTGCTTGGTTAACATATTGCAAAAGTATTGTCCAGATCAGTGTTTCCCAACCTTTTTTTAGTCGCGGCACCCTTTGGAAATTTTAACAAACTTGTGGCACCCTACAAAATTAATTTTGTCACAATATTTGAATTTCTAACTTCGATATGATAATTTGAAAAGTATAGATATTCGGTACAAAAAACGCATTGATTCACTACAGGAGGCCTTTATTCACCCCCCGGAGCCGTGTGGGACACTTTTTATGATGGATGGATGCACTTTATTTGACGTCTTTTGGACTATTGAAAAATAACACCCATTCACTGCATTGTAAAGCTTGGAAGAGCCAGGACATTTTTAATATAACTTTGATTGGATTCGTCTGAAAGAAGAAAGACATATACATCTAGGATGGCTTGAGGGGGTAATTTTCATTTTTAGGTGAACTATCCCTTTAAGTGCATTTTTGAGAAACACACTTAGGAACATATGTTTGTAACTTCGCACACATTAATTCAGTTCATTCATTCAGTGCATGTTCATGCAGGGCAGGGCTTTTCTTTTTTCTGTGCAGAATCCCTTCGCTGGAGATGAGGTAAATAGCATTGCAGAGCAGACAACACTAGCGAATCCATGATTTATTAGGCTATTGATTTAATTTTTATCGAGCTATCATGTTTATTTTTCCAATCCACTGGTCACAATTGAAAGCCGAACTCTGAAATAACTTGTATCCATTAGGCAAGCAATAATATATTGTAATAATAAATTAAATAAATCAGAGTAATGGAGAAGCGGCCAAATCAGTCAGCAGGGCACCAGGATTTCTCTTTACTGACTGCGGGGCTGCAGGCTGTGCACACGTCAATGCTGTTTATGGTCGGGTCCACAGGGTTTGAAAATAAATGCAATCGGGTCAGGTCGGACTCGGGTCTAATTTTATCGGGTCTCTCTCGAGTCGGGTTTTTCTTTAAAACAAATAGGATACACGTCGGGGTAAGAAGTGATTCAGGTCGATTCAGGTTGGGTACAGATTTTAGGACCCAAGAAGACCTCTAATACATGCCCATTTATCATTCACAGAATGGTTCAAACAGGCCTCAAAAATAATGGTGCACAGATACCAACAAAAGTTGGACTTGACTTAGTCAAGCTACCTTCTGTTAAGGCCCATTCACAACAAGAAAGATAACCATAATGATAAATATACTGGTGTCCACACCAAGGGATAATAACATGCTGTTTATTATAATTACACACTGGGCCTATTTAGATTTCGCCACTCCATGAGTTTTCTCTAATCAGATACCTAACTGATTTGTTCAAATGGTTCCATTTGCACTTGACCACATACAGTAAACATGTCTCCGCATAATAAATCTGATTTTCAATTTCCACGCAATATGCAAATTCAACAGAGTTTGTGTCACTAAAAACAACAGATGTGTGCTTCACTTTATTCATCATTAGCTGATTTCAAGATCAAAGACTGCAATTTAGAAAGTGTAGTGATTTTGCTTTCGCCAACCTAGGGAGGCGAAATAGCGTAGTGATGGGTATTCACGTCACCAATGATGTTATGATTTTTGGATCACGTGTCCCTTTATGAATACATCAGATAAGAAAGATTGGTGGGATATCTAGCTTGTAGTCCCTCTTACTGTATTGTCAACACAAGGAAGACACAGGTGTGTAATAAAATACATTTTATTAACAAAAGATAGACAAGAATAATCAACCATTACTAAAAGAATTCCATAAGTGAAAAAGGAATAAAGTGCATAAGATGCATAAAATGCAAGTGATTCAGTTGGGTGTTGCTATGGCAGAGTTCCGTTATCTTATTCAAACAAATAAATGAAAGATTATTTATTTGTTCTTAACTGATCAGCAATGTAACGTCTAATGTAAATTTGAAAATCATATACTGATAATATGCAATAATGCCACAGTCTCTGGAAGAGGTTTGGATAAGTGATATTTAAGTTCTCTGTGGTCGAGCTGTACGATGTTGGTAACATCTTCCACTGGTTGTGCTGGTAACAATGCAGTGGGGAAAGGAGCAGGAATCCGTTTCAACAGCCTTGAACATGAAGCGCTGTGAGATGCTGATCTCCTGGACCACCAAAGCACCTAACATCTGGAAAATGCAGAAAAGGTCCTGAAATAGGTGCAGAAGGTCCTTAATCTGGAAAATGCAGAAGAAAATACCTTGAAGTGAAGTTTTGCTTGCAGGAGCTTAACCTTGTTGTAAATGTCTGTATGTCTTCTCCCTCTCTGGGCTAGAGACTCAGAACTTTGTCAATCCGCTTTGTCTCTCAAGGATGGAGACTCAGGACATGCTGCATCTGTTGTTGTCTCGCTGGATGAAGACTCTGAATGTAGAGTATCTCTTTCCTCGCAGGCTGGAGGCTCAGAACATGCTCATATCTGTTGCTGTCTGAAAAGCTGGAGACTTAAAACTTGGCATATGTTATTGCCTCTTCCCTCAAGGGCCAGAGGCTCATAACATTGGTATCTGTTAGTGTCTCTCTGGATGTCAGACTCTGAACTTTTTGATCTGTTAGTGTCCCTTCCCTCGTAGGACTGAAACTCAGAACGTTGACTATACCCGCTATTGTCTGATACAACGCAGGCCGGAGACTCAGAACAAGGAGTGCCTGTTGTACGGGTACCTTTATCCCTTTCTGATGAGGAGCAGATTGCAATGTGGCACTTCTCCGTTCCAGTGCTGTGATTGGCTGTTTCCATCAGAGCAGGAGGAATACATGTGGCCCACCCTTCTTTCCTCCTGTGGAACTCATTTGCATAGTCCAAACACACATGTAGAAAAGTGTCACTAAAGTTTTAGCGGTGCATTTCTCACTTTCCAAACCATCACCAGAATACCTCTGGCAATATTCTAAACAAATGGAGACCAAACATGATGGAAAAAGATTGAACTGTCTTGCATGCATTCATTTGTCCATTAACAGTTGAGTTTGTGTAAGGTGTTGCACTACACATAGCTGTCACTAAGAATACATATTTCTTGGAATAAGTATCAGATGGGTGTGTTGTAGTCTGCATCAGTTTTAAGGTTTGAGGACATAGTTATGAATGGATTTGGATGGACCTTTGTGATCTCTTTTTGTTTCACCCACTGCTGCTGCATCCAGAGGCCCTAAAGGGATTTTTATGGCGGTCACAGGCCAAACCTGTAGGGATCAGTCTCTAGGTGGGTGAGGGGCAGAAACTGCATTTTGTCCAATGAGAAGTCTGTCCTTCCCAGGCTTGGTACCAGAGGTCTTCTTCTTGCCCTCTAAGAGGTGTCTGGCTGTTGTCCTAGCATCATTATCTGATGGCATTTGACAGTTTGCTTATGTTAGTCCACCAAGATCCAGTCAAAATGTAACAAATCTTTGTCCACTATTGTGGTCAGAGAGGGGGCCTGCCATAAACTGGTCCCTGGAATGTGCTGACATCAGAAACATCAGAAAATAATTTAGCATTCACCACTTTTAATGACTGTATTGAAGAGAGATCCTCATATCCGGCAGGTCATATCTGTGTAAATGTGTATTGTGTATTATCTCATATACTGTTTTGAGAGGAGTAAAACATGGTGTGGGACCCTGTGCAAGTAACAGGATGTGAGGCCCCCCAGGTCCGTTCACGATCACTTTCACTTTTTTTCCTCCCCCTCGGCACATTTGCTATCGTTTTCCAAATGGTGGCTCCCTCTTGGTCTGTTTGGGATTGCTTTCCAGGGAATTCCCCCTTGGTCCATTCGCATTCCATCTTGTTAGCGCTGTTGCCGGTTCAAGGTTTTGCAGCTGCTACTTCCTGTATAAATGGACACATATTATTAATTTTTCACTAATGGGAATAATAAAATATTGAAACAGTCTATAATGCTGTAGCTGATGCAATATTGCAGGTACAGTATTGTAGCAGTATATTATTACAGTGTCATGAGTGCATTTACTAATTAGTAGAAATGCAATTTATGTAAGCCGAGAAGGGAAAAGGCCAGATCACAAGTCAACGTTCACAGCATACTCTTTAACTCATCACTCTAGACTGTCTTAATAAGGCTGGTTAGATGCTGGCTGTCAGGGAATAGGATTACAAAGAGCCAAAAAGGAGAGAAGATTGCTTAGTAGAAGAAGATTGCAGTGCCCTCATCATTCCCAGCGCCGAATAATTGTATGAAATCGCCAGCTGCCGAAAAATATATGTTAACCATTGATTGTGGATGTGAAGCGGCTGCCTCCAGGGGTTTGTTTTATGTCATTTTATATCTACAGCACACTCTAATTCAGATTTAATCACCAGAGTAGAAAGTGAAGTCCAGGTGATTGTACAGTCCAGTGAATGCCGCTGGTAAAAACACCTTTGCAGAGGAAAATAAATCTAAATGCACTGACTTTTTTCTTACAAATAGGGCTGTTCTTGTCTTCAGGCTGTGAAAAGTTTTTTAACTGATTTTCCTGCCCCAGAAACAGTCCTGCTTCAAACTCACACCATCATTGAGCCAGTGTTGTTGGGTCGGGCTGCTCAAACTAACAGATCAGTGTTTTAATATCATCACACTGTTTACACTTTTGAGTAAATCAGAATTTTAATGGCTTACTAATAGTTCTGTCTGCATATGAGAAAGCTTGGATATGAGAAAAAATAAAATCAAAAAGTTACATAATTCACTGCTACGGAACTATTTAGTGTCTGGCATTTTTTGGTACAACTTTCATTGAAAACCAGTGTTGTACAGTATCCATTCGAAATACATAAAAGAAAAATTAAAAATTAAAAAATGCTAAAAATCTACTTATCCTCGGGCCATCCAGTATGTAGATGAGTTTGTTTCTTCATCAGAAAAGACTTGGAGAAATTTAACATTTCACTTGCTCACCAGTGGATGCTCTGCAGTGAATGGGTGCCAAAGATGGCTTGAAAAAAATGGTTGCTAACAAGTGGCTAAATGGGACTACAACGATTTTCACAGTGAGTAGGTAAACTTATCTACTCACTAGTCGGATTCACAGTCTCATTGAGTTTAGAAATGTTTCCTTGCAAACTTTTATAACTCAAACTTTCAGGGAAAATGTTCTTCCATTAAAGACTGAAAGAGTTGTTGGAAGCTTAATGGTAGTGACGCCGAAATCACATGAGCGTGGTGTAATTTGTTTATAGCCTATACTGCCTTCTGTTTTCTTGCATTTCATTCTAATGAACATATTGTATATGGCATGATTGCACTTGATCATGTGCACTCTCATCTCTGAGTTTGCCTGTTTGACAGCTTTTAGTCTTGTACTTCTGGTGATTGTATTTAGGCTTCAAAATTCATAAAAGTTGTGTTCATTTGTGAAGATTATCCTAATTATTAAAACGTATAAGAATCATACATTTGTTGGTCACACAGCTTATTTTCTGCAATAATCCAAAAACTAATGGAAAATTTGGTAACACTTTATTTTAAGGTGTCTGTGTTACACATTACATGTACTTACTATTATAATAACAATTAATTATGCATAATTACATGCAAGTATACGGTGGCCGAGAGAGCTCAACGTGCTACAACAACAGAAAACACATGCAAATAGAAAAAGCACCACCAAATCAAGAAAACATCTTCATCAGTTTGACAGCAGGTGCTGCAAATTCTCACAGCGCAAACAAATAAAGAAACACACTGCAAATGCTCACAACGCAACCAAATAAATAATTGTATTTGCAGCGCATTTCTTTGTTTGGTTGTGTTGTGAGTATTTGCAGCACGCGTGTTGTCAACTTGATGAAGTTGTTTTCTTAATTTGCATGCGCTTTTTTCTTTTTGCAGTGCGTTTCTTTATTAGGTTGTGTTGTGAGCATTTGCAGCGCGCGTGTTGGCAAACTGATGAAGTTGTTTTCTTAATTTGCAGGTGTTTTTTCTATTTGCAGCACGTTGAGCTCTCTCGGCCACCGTACAAGTAACCCTAAGCCAAACCCAAATCCTAACCCTTACTATATAATAAGTACATGTAGTTAATTAATATTACTCAGTACTTATATGTATAATTACACTGCAACAAGGACACCTTAAAATAAAGTGTAACCGAAAATTCCTATTGACTTTTTTTTTGAGTGAACCATGGGTGATGCAAACTTCTGGGCTGGCCTACAAAAATATGTAATCACTGCAGCGCTCAACAGTTCTTCTTTATCCCAACAGTTTTCGATTATTACTGACACCTACTGGCATGGATGCATAAAGTTTATTAACTGTTGCCTCATCATTTTTTGTGTTGTTCCTTTTTTATTGTCCGTCTCATATTACACACATTATTAAAACAGATATTCTCTATTAAAGTTGTATCGATTGTTGGTGGTTCCTGTTGTTACATGGAAGTGGGCTGCAGTTTTCCATCATTCTGCTATGGGCTCTCTAATTACTATATAGGTGCATTTGGATTTTGACCACCCATTGATTATAGTGGTGTGATCACCATAGTGGTGAGGGTCTCTAGTTCAAATCCTGGTGGTGAAGTTCTCAAGTCTGAATTTTTAATTATACTATTTGCAAGTGGATGTACAGTATATTAGGTGCATTTTATATTGTGCTTTGATCCAAATCTGTATCTGTATGGTGCTATTATCCCCCCTGTCACATTTTTTCATGCTTCTAACAGGTAGAGTTATATTTCATAGACATTCTATTTCAAGGTGTGGGCAGATAGCAGCTTAAGTGAGAGGAAGCAGCAAAGTACAATTCATTTTCAAGCAGTTTTCAATGAGATGGCTGAGCGAAAAGGAAAGTGGGTGCAATCCCATGAAACTGCCCAAAATCAAATATTGTATCTGATATGTGAACATGCAACACAAAATGTTGTGCATGACAGGATCCACCATCGCTCACAGCAAATACGTTTGCAATTAATTTACAGATTTATTTATTGTATAGTGGATTCACATACTGTTGCTGTTAAACATAAACAAACATAATTTAATGCTAATAATAAATGGGACGTTTTGACATTGTAAAATAATCAACAAATGGGTCCTACTTTATATTAAGTGGCCTTAACTACTATGTACTTACATCAAAAATAAGTACAATGTACTTATTCTGTTCATATTGTATTGAAAAACACTTTTGCTGCTATTGAGGTGGGATACGGGTAAGGTTAGGGACAGGGTTGGTGGTATGGGTAGGTTTAAGGGTGGGTTAAGGTGTAAGGGATGGGCCAACAGTGTGATTATAAATGTAATTACATACATGAATTACAGATGTAATTACAGGTAAGGTTAGGGACAGGTTTGGTGGTATGGGTAGGTTTAAGGGTGGGTTAAGGTGTAAGGGATGGGCCAACAGTGTGATTATAAATGTAATTACATACATGAATTACAGATGTAATTACATAAATTAATTACAGATGTAATTACATGCAGGTATTTTTAAAATATAAATGCAATGTAAAAACATGTACACAATAAGTGCATTGTACCAAATGATATAATTAAAATGTAATTACACAGTAGTTGGGACCAACAAAGGTACTATTAATTTCTTTAGATATCAAACTAAATTTAGTCAAGTTTGTCCCTACAACAAGAAAACAACTAATTAGCCAGTTGGTAAGAAAAACATTCATGTTGTACTTTATTTATTTATTTATTTACAATTGCAATGTCTGTCTGCAAGTTTTTGAACCTTTGATTTTTACATGATTTTGAGTACAAAACAACAAATGCCTTATATTTTCTTTTTTTATTTATTTTTCTTTATTAATTTTACTCATTCAAATTGACCAAAAGCATGCTGAGACAGTAAAGTCTCAGAAATTAACCTTAACAGAGTCCATTTCTTACTGAACTGTATTAAAGTCAGGACTTTAATCTGTGAAAAGAGCTCAAATACATGGTTTCACTGTTTACTGCTTACACCTCCAGCTTTCTGCTGTAAGGCAACCTTGTGAAATTCCCCATCTGTGATGCTCTCTGCAACACGCTTTATGTGGTCAGAGCCACACATTTTCTTGATTCGAGCCATGCATTGAAGCCCTAGTGTGAACGGGCCTAAATATTTAAATTTAGAAGCAAGGGAATAATAGCCATTAGGGCTCCAGCAGGGTAATAAGAAAAACATACAAGCAAATACATTCTTGTCACAATTCACTACTGTGAGGAGCAAGGAATGCGGAGATGAAGGAGTAACTCAAACACTGGTCTTTAATAACACAAATCCAAGGGGTAACACAGGGCAGGCAGGAGCACACACGAAGAACCACGTAGACATTCAACAAGTAGACCCAACAAAACCAAACTGAACAGACTGGGGCTTATAAACACAGGGCAATCAGGGGAACACAGGTGCATGGAATCATAAAGTAATCAAACTAAACAAGAACAGAAAAAAGACCATAAAAGGAAACACAGGAAGAACTACGGAGGCAAAACGGGTCCAAAAGTCTGACATTTCGCCCCCTCCCGGAAGGTGTATCTCACACCGTAGATACAACAGAGGGAGGGATGAGTGGGAACTTGGGAGGAGGCTCAGGAGGAGGATGGACACCCGGGAAGGGGCCAGCAGACAGAGTCCATGAGGGTGACGAAGGAGAGAGTAGCCAGGGAGGAGACAGGAGGGGCTTGGAGCAGGAGGAGCCAAGCTGGACCCAGGCCACAGCCATTACGATGACCCACGGTGGAGCCGACAGAGGGAGGAGCCATGGAGGAGGAATGGCCGCTCAACGGCGGTGAAGCAGGTGGTGGAGGAGCCCGAGGCGGAGACAGAGAGCCAACGAGCCAGGGGGATGCCGAGGATCCGGGGGGCCAGGGTGGAGCCGAGGGCTCTGGCGACCGAGGCGGAGATCCATGGCGGAGCCGGAGCGACTGAGGACCAAGGTGGAGCTGGCGGGAGGAAGGAGCCCAATGGAGCCGGTGGGACGGAGCGACAAGGTGCAGCCGGAGGAGCGGAGTCCTGAGGCGATGGCGGGTCAATGCCCGACCAAGGCGGAGCCGGAGGGATGAGGGAGCCCGGTGGAGCTGGTGGATCGACGGGTGACGTTGGAGGTGGGCTGAGGGCGAGCAGAGGGGCTGCCAGACAACAGCGGTGGAGGAGGCAGGAGCGGACGGGTGGGTGGGAATTCGTGAGCTTCCGGGCTCTCAGGGCTGCCCTCGAGGGTAAGAGCCCACTCCTGGCTGGACTGGGAAATGGGAGCCCCCTGTGGGCATTCGTGAACCTCCGGGCTGCCCTCGGGGATCAGAGCCCACTCCTGGCTGGACTGGGAAATGGGAGCCCCCTCAGGGCTGGACGGGAACAGCGGGGACGAAGGAGAGAGGAGAGGGGGAAAGTCGACCTCCAGATCTGTTTCCCAGTCTATCAAGTCCCCTTCTAAGTCCAGCAGTCCCAGATGTAAAATTAGCTCACCCTCAGCCGCGGTGCAGTGGGCGGAGCTCCACTCCACGCTCTCTCTGTCCGCGGCATTCTCCCACGTGGCGGGCTCTGTTGCCGGCTCTCGCACCTTGACTGACGTCATTTGCAGCTCCAGCTCCGCGGCGATCCTCAGCACTGTCGCTCCGTGCGGTGATGGCTCGTCGGTCGCAGCGGGCTCTGGCTCTCCATCAGTGGTGGGCTCGGGCATGCGCTCCGCGCAACGGGGAGATGGTGGGCTGGGCACTGGGTTGGGAGTGGAACACACGAAGAACCACGTAGACATTCAACAAGTAGCCCCGACAAAACCAAACTGAACAGACTGGGGCTTATAAACACAGGGCAATCAGGGGAACACAGGTGCATGGAATCATAAAGTAATCAAACTAAACAAGAACAGGAAAAAGACCATAAAAGGAAACAGAGGAAGAACTACGGAGGCAAAACGGGTCCAAAAGTCTGACAACTCTATGATTTTGTCAACATTTACCCCTCATTCTTTAACCTATTTAGCACATAAAAATGTTCGATTTACAAGAAGCAAAGTAATAAGCACCTCAAATCATTCACAAAAAGCCAGGATTAAATGTGTGTGGTTTGTCCTCTATTTGGCCCAATGTAGAGGACAAAACAGTAAAAAAGAGACATTAAAACAAGACATGGTTGACATGAAATATAGATATAAAAAATGTGCAAAATGTAACTATGAAACTATTACCGCAAAGTATTTGGACACGATGAACATCTGTTCTCCAAACGTTGTACAGAAGCTCTTAAAATGAATTGTCAGACTCCCTGTATTTGTGGATGCAGTTATCAGTGTCATGTTATTCCTCCTCTACACAGACATTTTGAAGGGCAGGGACTCAAATGCCAGAAAAAAAGCTCTCAGAAAAAGGATGCAATGCAATGGTTTAGAGGGGATCATCACACTGCATCATTACATTTGATCGGTAGTCATGCAATGAGACAGGATGATTGTCATTAATTATCACTGAATCTAATTTATGATTAAAAGGCAGAGTAATCTTTTATCTTTCATATTGTATACTTTATTTCAGATAACTTTTAATTGCTGATTACAATAATGCAAATGATGCACACTATTTACAACTTTTTATATGGTTCTGTTGTTTTGTCCACAAGTTTCTGATTTTTGCTTTCACCAGCTTCAGCGTTTAGAATGAGCGTTTGCAGTGGCTGTTTAGCAGACGGTGTTGCATAGATTTTCAGCAACTTAAAAAGAGTTGGAAACATCAGATGAGCATCGAACTCGTTAAATATTCCCAACACTAAAATATCAGAAAATTCTTAAAACAAGTTAAATTCTTGTACATTCTCTTATTCTGACGGCACCCATTCACTGCACTGGTGAGCAAGTGATGCTTCATATTGTATACTTTATTTCAGATAACTTTTAATTGCTGATTACAATAATGCAAATGATGCACACTATTTACAACTTTTTATATGGTTCTGTTGTTTTGTCCACAAGTTTCTGATTTTTGCTTTCACCAGCTTCAGCGTTTAGAATGAGCGTTTGCAGTCGCTGTTTAGCAGATGGTGTTGCATAGATTTTCAGCAACTTAAAAAGAGTTGGAAACATCAGATGAGCATCGAACTCGTTAAATATTCCCAACACTAAAATATCAGAAAATTCTTAAAACAAGTTAAATTCTCTTTATTCTGACGGCACCCATTCACTGCACTGGTGAGCAAGTGATGCAATGCTAAATTTCTCCAAATCTGTTCAGATCAAACAAACAAATCAAATAAACATCTTGGATGACCTGAGGGTGAGTACATTTTCAGCAAATTTTCATTTTTGGGTAAACTGTTCCTTTAAATATCTGTATTTGATCACCCAGGTTATTAACCGTTTATAATAATTCATTAAAATTAATTGTGAAAACATTGTGAAATCCACAGGAACAGTCATTATTTTATGAGCTTGGCTCAGCTGCAGGTACGAGGTCTCTGTCTCTCAGAACAGAATGAGCGAGAGAGAATTAAACCTCTCCTGCTTGTTTGCCATCCTCCTCCTCAACCTTCCTAAGTAATGTGAAATTAAAGGCTTCTTCACAGTCTATAATTAGTCGACCCTGACATTAATTAGAAATGCTCTGTATGGTGCCACTTTATATTAAACTGAATGGTATATCATCTTTCATTTTCAGCTTCTGAACATTAGACCATATCGTAGGCTGAATGTTACAGGGGCAGAGAGAGCACCACACACAAACCTCCACAAGAAGAGAAAAACAGAACTTAGATACCTGACCAAACAGCACAAGGCCAGATACACTGAAGGTACAGATGAATTTTTGGAGTTGCAGCATCCCAGTGAAAATGGATCTTTCTAATTTGTAATATATACAGGTGTATTATACTACTTACATTATTGGTCCATGCAGTATAGAGATTTAATTTTTTAGTCTGCAACAACTAAACATTAGCTGGCTAATTTTATTTTTTAAATGTAAAAACTACCTATTCACCTGTATTTAAAATGTCCTACAATTTAAAGATTTGAGGTTGGTAAGTTTTTTTTAATGTTTTTGGAATATGTTTTTATTTGATCTTATTTTTAGATAAAGTAAGGTTCTGTTTAATATAGTTTTTTTTATATATACTGTATATATATATATATATATATATATATACTGTATATTATTAAATATATTATTATTGTTTCCTATTATTTTAAAATTTAATTTATGCCTGTGATTCAAAGCTGAATTTTCAGCATCCATTCCTCTAGTCTTCAGTGTCACATGATCCTACAGAAATCATTTTAATATGCAGATTTGCTGCTCAAAAACATTTCTTATTATTATTTGTGTTGAAACCAGTTTTGTGTAAACCATGACGCATTCTTTTCAGGGTTATTTGTTGAATAGAAAGTTCAAAATAACAGCTTTTATTGAAATTTATAGGTTTTTTTCATAACAATCTGAAAATATTTACTGTCAATTGATCAATTTACTATCCTTATATATTATACACACACACA
>NW_015546175.1:135591-147443 GCF_001515605.1 Sinocyclocheilus anshuiensis | reverse complement strand
TGAAAAAGATGAAACTGTAACATCCCAAACTGGCACAGTATGTCCTGAACATCTGTCAACATATCTCTACAGGACCTGAATTTACAAATATTATATGTTGGGCTCATGAATATTAATTTGGTTATGTGAACAGGCGGTCTGGTAAGGTTACTTAGCAAAGTCAGCATGGCCTAATTAATATTAAAGCCATGACATCACAACCAGTCCCCCGAAGTTGAAGACTAGCCTGAAGGCAAGCTGGTTAGAGGCCTTTTTGATGTTATGTTTTATTTACAATATAGGTTGCTGTGAAAGCATTGCAGAGAAATGCACTGCTACCTTCAGAGAAATGTCATAAATAACACGCTAAAAAGCTTTATTAAATGAAGGTCGACGGCTAGATCTGAGAGTAATGGTTTCAGCTAAGAGTAATGGTTAAAGAAATGGCAAAGCTGGGGAAAATGCTTCTTCTCCCTTACAAATCCTTCAGGGAATATGATCTTTGCTGTGCTTTTGATATAATCCGGAATATTCAGCATCCTACAGCTAATTAATAGAATAGCTCTGAAATCTGACAGTAAAGCACTTTAGAGTACATCATGTTTTTAATGAGATGTCTGGCTCTTAGGTTTTCAAGTTTTTACTGTGCTTATTTATTAAACATACAGCTGTGGAGTTTAAAGTCTATTTAAAATAGCATTCAAAACTCATTTTACTCTCATAATGTGATGCATTGGAGCATGACTTGATTTTATCAATTGGGAATTAATGGGATTCTGAAAAGTCATCATGCAACAGAAACGAAGCTAGATGATGAAGGTGACATTATTTAGCCTACAGTACGGTAGCCTAAAAGACTGTCCAAGTTTTATTTTATTATACAAGTTATTACTTGCAATATTACGAACAGACGTTTTTCTTTAGAATAACGTGCACTAATAAATCATTCACAATAAGCCCTAGAGTTTGTATTAATAAATGAAAAAAAAAATTGATTGACTACATTGCGTCTACATTAATACAGATAAATTTGAAAACACACTCTTTTTCTCGTTACAATTTTTTTTGGACTATAAAAACAATGATGCATGTTTAGTCGTGATGTAGTGAAGTCATCTATTCAACCCAAAACAATCAAGTTGTACTGGCATTGCTCTGCCTGCAATCCACTTTCATAGTGTTGCTTGAGATAAAAGTTACAGCGTTTCACATGTCACATGAAGCAGATGAGGAAGGCAGACTCGAGTGAAAGAGACTGTGAAAGAGTTTGGTCAGATGAGGTAAGGTGGTTTGGAAGACATCAAAATAAGGTATTTAGCCAGAAGACAAAAGTGGCTGAGTGGAGAAGAGGCCTGCAGAGATGCGGTTAAAAGTCTATTGATCTGGCCCTGCGATTGCTTTCTCTCACATTATATGAAACCATGTTTGATTCAGCTCTGCAGTGTGAAGGCCAGTGACGAGATGGGCTCAGAGGACGACATTAAGGCCAGAGAGGACTACATTTGCTTTTCCTTTTTATTTTATTTTTTTTATTTTTATTTTTTTTGCATGTTTGAGAGTGCTGCAAATTTCCTTTTAAAATGTTACAGTGAGTTAAATTTATCTGGACAATGTTGCCCTCATTGCAGTACAGCAAACGTTATATCTTGTAACATGTAGGATGAATATAGGAAACTTTTGATAAAAATGGCATTATTACCCTTGTGAAAAATTACACTTTAGCATACTTCTAAAAAGAGGGTTTATTATGAAAATAATACTGTATATATATATATATATATATATATATATATATATATATATATTAAGTGCAAACTGAATGTACATTTTTGGGCACTTAATTGCATGTTAATTACAATCAAATGAAAATGTTTTATAGTTTAAATTTGCATTAAAGAGTGCTTTTTGACCCTGCTGCCTAGAAAAAATCTATACTTTAGTGTCATTTCTATTGATACTTTGTATGTCAGATATATTAAATAAATTTGTAATTGCAATTGCTGCAATTTAGTACATTTAGAATATATATATATATATATATATATATATATATATCAAATAACACAAAATAGTACAAATTATAGTCCAGTACTTTACAAACAGAACAAAAGATTATTAGAACATAATGTACTTTAAAGTAAAACGTTTCATTTGGCATTTTTACAAACTAAAAGCATTTTAAACTGCAATATACTTAAATGTAATTTCTGTTGAAACTTGCATGTCATGTAGTTAAAAATACATTTGTATTTACACATTTGTAATGATTATGTTGCAGTTTCCACATTTTAAATATACTGACTTTAATTGTAATAACACACTACAGTAAATATTATAATAAACACCTTCACTTTACTTGTCTTAGAATATAGGCTATATGGTGTACATCACAGCACATATTTTTGTCTCCAGGACAAGCAATAAAAGAATCATTGACCTTTATAGAAATATTGCCATTTTAAAGCTGTGAAGATTTGCTTTAAATATTCTTTAGTATATAAGTGTTAAGGTTGCTCAGTGCTGACCTTTGAGGCCATGCGTGTTAAAAATGAAAACTGAAGAACAAAGCGAGCCTTCTCACCCTGAACATCACTGGAGTTCAGACTGACCCTGAAACACACAGATGCAGGAGATATATGGATTTAAATTCACTTCTCATCTTCTTCTCACTTCTCCTCCAGACAGAAATTGTACAGGCAGGGCGAGCACAAATTGCTTCACTTTGCTCCCCCTAAAACATTTATGACAGTGGAATCAGTCATTTAGAGCCCAAAATAGTTTTGAACTGATTTGTATTTTCAGTGGCACAATGAATAGAGGAATTGGCAGCGACAGCAGTTTGCATCATAACGCGTGATCATTGGAGCTGAAGACAAAAGACAACTCTTCTCTTCCTCAGAGGAGCAGATTATGAGATATGGATTTCAATAAAGTTGGCTTTAATCTTTTGGTTTTCATCAGACATTATCTGGAGAACTGAGTGTGTGTTATTAATAGTTTTATGAAAATCTATGAAACTGAACAGCAGGGCAGTGTGACATGAGGCCATTTTCTCAGGGCATTCAGAATTTATTCAGAAGCAAATGCTTTTTAAGCTTCTAGTGCACTGAATTATGCAAAAGTTGCCATTTACATACAACAACAGTTGATAGTGGCCACGTCTGTTAAGTCATAAAACTAATAAGTCATAAAAAAATAATACACTTTCTGTTCTTGCAAAAGAGAGTTTTTACAGAGGACTATGGGAAAAAAAGATAGATTTTTTGATTATTTGATTTAGGCCGATTATGGCATAATTGGTATCAATATTCTTGATTGGTATCATCTATCATCTAATTGGTATCATCTATCAAGACCAGTCTCATGACAATAGACAAAAATCATCAAAATCTATTAGCATTTTTTGAAATTTCATTATTATTTTTGACAACTAGGTGGTGCTGGTGTCAAACTTTTTGAGTACATTCAGGGCATGGTGCCGAAGACACATACCGAGTTTTGTAGTGATATGTCAAATACGTTCAGAAACCATTTTTCGACTAAATTAAAAATGGCTGATGCCCAAAATGGCCGACATGGGAAAATTTGGTATCATTCGACTCTGTATGTTGCTCCAAATCTAAATAGACCAGTGATTTTTGGCCAAAGAGTTCAGAAATGTTTTATATCTCCTGACCATTAGGTGGCGCTGAGGGGAAACTGTGAAAGTAACCTCAGGTCATGGTTATCATAACACACACCAAGTTTGGTCTGAATGTGACAGAGCGTTGGAGAGATATAGCCTCATGTACGATTTGCGAGTTTTTCGTCGAATTCGTTTGCGCTGTTTACGAGAACGGATGGGTCTATTGAAAAGCTTTTGATAACTTTTTTGCCAGGATGGTCTGAAGGTGATCGGTGTTCTATGTGCTGCCATAGACTTCCAAAGCGGAAGAAGAAGAAAAAGAAAAAGAAAACTAATGAATACAATAGGTGCCATAGCACCTTTGGTGCCTGGCCCCTAATAACTATTGTCTATTTGAATATTGCAATTTATTCCTGTGATGCGAGGCTGAATTTTCATCATCATTACTTCAAAAATCATTTTATTATGGCGATTTGCTGCTCAGTCTTTTTTTTTATGTAGAAAATAGTAAAATTTTTGTGGAAACTATGATGCACTACCATTAAAAATTGTGGAGTAAGTAGGATTTATCAATAATAATAATTATTATTATTTTCTTCAGCAAGGACAAATTAAATTGAACTTATTTTAAATTGTAATCATATTTCACCGTTTTACTGTATTTTTGCAGTCTTGGTGAGAAGAAGAGACTTACATTAAAAATTATTTTTGCAATTATTGCAGGCTTTTGACCAGTAGTGCATTATCTATTTATTTTTCTAATTATGTAAAGTGGGAAAGAAAATGCACATATTTCCATTTTAACATTGCATTTCACAAAGAAGCAAGCCATCTCGATGCTGCAAGCTGACAGATGCTGCCTTGAGATTGATGCAGCACAGTGTTTTTTTACATGATTGCTGCACCCTACCCAGACCTCACGCACACTTGCTGCATGCACAAGAGAAAACCTGGATTTATGGCATAAAAAGCATCAGGTGCATCTCAACAGTGTTCGGGTTTGGGCTCCTCCTCTTGGCTGCGGCTCCTGGCGTGAATCTGGACATGGGCCAGTGGGAGGCTGAAGGGCGATGATGATTTAAGAGGAGTTGAATTTTCCGTCACATTAATGTGATACTTGTAAACATTGAGAGAAGGCTGATACGGCCATACGGGTTGACTAAAATGAGGTACTGAGCTCTAATGAGAGAACAGTTTGAAGAGCTCATTTCTGATGCGGCCGTTATGTTTTTACATTGACTTTGGTGTCATAAAACATCTGCAACATGATGTGGGAATATATTAATGTGCTTTCACAGATAGTGTTTAGATGTACTGCAAACTAGTCCTGTCTGACTTGTGTGCTCATTATAATTGATGTGAGATGGATGTTTACTGTCACTGCAACTGAATACCTCATGTTTCCTATATGGTTCACTTAAACAACAGATGGCAGTTGAGGAAACTTTGTGAAATACAGTACAGGAAAATATTAAAGGTACAGCATTACTTGAAATAAGACCATAGGTTTTTGATTTTGATTTGTTTTTGAAATTCACAACGCTGCTTATTTCCAAAATGTATGCAGGTATGATAAAACTAAAGCTCACAGAACATACAATGGCGTCCAAATGTTTAAGACCACAAGTACTTTTTTTTATTTAATACAATTAATTTACCATTCAAAAGTTTTAGATCAGTAAGAATCTTCTGCTCACCAAGGCTGCATTTATATGATCCAAAATACAGCAAAACCAGTAATATTGTGAAATATTATTACAGTTTAAAATAGCTGTTTTCTATATGAATATCTGTTAAAATGTAATTTATTGCTGTGATCAAAGCTGAAGCTTCAGCATCATTACTCCAGTCTTCAGTGTCACATGATCCTTCAGAAATCATGTAAAATTTTTTTTAATTTTTTTTTTTTTTTTTTTTCAGGATTCTTTGATGAATAGAAATTTTGTCTATATAGAAAATAAATCTTGTATCTGGAATAGAAAGCTTTTAATATAAATATAGTTTTGAAAAGTATTTGCCACAGTATCAAGATTTCTTATTCACACAAAAACCAAATCTGTCATTAAAACCTTTCTCATTGTTTAACAAACAAAATTTTAATTAAATATGATCCTGGGTCCACAGGTTATACAAGGGACTATGTATGTATGTATGTATGTAGGTAGGTATTTATGTATGTATTTTCTCCTATGTTTTATTGTCTTTTGTGTGTGTGTGTGTGTGTGCGTGCGTGCGTGCGTGCGTGTGTGTGTGTGTGTCTTGATTTGATGAAAAACTTGATGTCTTCTACCATCTCCCTGCATTATGTTGGTCATGCCATAGGACCAGAAAGTGTAAAGTAGGTAAAACTGCATATATGCTGAATCAAAAGATGCACATAGGAGAAATGGGTTAATTATTTCCAAATCAAAAACTGGCAGTACTATTACAAAGGTGCTAACAATAGAAAACCAGCATTTCAGTATCGACAGCCTCCAGCCAATGGAAGCTGCGGTCAAACATGATATTTCTGACAGCTCCACAGGTAAACTCTCGTTTCCATGAGAACAGTCCTGTGATTTCAAATGAGCAGCAGCGGTACATCGGCTTTCCTTTTTTCTTTGTTTATCCTTTCTAACACTTTACCCCTCTCGCTTCAACGACCTGCTTAGTTTGAGATGGAGAAAGGCCAGTCTCATTTGTAGTTAGTCGCGGCTCCCTGTCTCTCAGCCCGGAGTTGATGGAGTGATTCTTACCTACGATGCGCTTGAGAAAGCTATTGTGCGCTGCTGATTGATGGAGTTTGGAGGTGCAGTGTGGTCTGGCCACTTGGAGAGTTTAAATCAATCTGTTCATTTGTGTCTCTGTTGGGCTGATCATTGGAAAGTGTAAACAGTTGAGCGGCAGCAGTATGAACCGCCCTCATGCTGAACAGAACGTTTTCATTACAGTCAGTGTTGGGGAGTAACTAGTTACATGTAACGGAATTACGTAATTTAATTACAAAATAAAAGTAATTGTAATCAGTTACAGTTACTAAGAAAAAATGTGTAATTAAATTAGTTACTTATGAAAATGTTAAGGATTACAAAGGGGGTTACATCTGATTTTTTTCCACACACACTCCCACATACAGATTTAATTGAGTTATTTCATAAGTTGCAGTGACTGCTCTAAAATATGAAACACCAATGTTTCAGAAGTTTATAACATGCTTATCCGATAGGGTTTATGTATAGTATATGCTTTATTTTTTTAAGATCAACTGTTTTTTTTCTAAGGCATTGTTAGATTCCAGTGTTTCCTGTCTATGCAAAGATTTGATTTCAAAAACAGTATCATAGCTATTAAACTATTTCTTGTTATGATTTTAAATATGTATTTAACCTCAGAATGATTTTAAAGTAAGTCTGATTTTGTGGTGGCTGTGCTTCAAAGGGGACATTGATCTTCCACAAGTTGGTATGATTTATTACATTTTAAATAGGGTAACTTGTAATCTGTAACCTATTACATTTCCAAAGTAACCTTCCCAACACTGATTACAGTGCAGGCCAACAATCTGAACGCGGTCTTTAGTTTCACTGGTCAAACTACGCCTGTATGTTTGTAATGCAAGAGGCAGAAAGCCCAAAAAGACTGAAGATTTAGGTGCATCTATCTATGATTCACAAACACATACCAAACAAATCTTACAATTTGTGAAATTTACAGTTAAAAAACAGAAACAAAAACAAAAAACAGCTTGGTTGCCATAACTTTACTGTAAAAAAAAAAAACAACAAAACGATAGCAACATTTTCGCAGTATGTTACGAGGCATTCGAATGGGGGCGTCGGCGTTAACGCTTCTCATTTACTTTGAATGGGTGACATCATGAATTGCAGAACTGAACTGTGGGTCCTTTGCGTCTCGTCACTGTCGTTGCTTGCAGCAGAAGAATTTTCAACTTTTCAAGCACCAACGCCAGCCAATCAGATTTATGCAAATACCCTAGCACAGACGCTAGCCAATCACGTTTGTGCAACACTGAAAAATAGAGGAACATCAAAATGGAGGAAAAGGTTATCATTGCGGTGGGTAATCACCCAGTTCTTCAGGGGTGACCCCGAATAGTCGACGATTCGATGCTTCGATAGGAGGAGCCCGATTCGACTACCAATCTCACCGTCGAATATTCACGGGGTGTTATGATCATGCCATTTTGGCTATATGGGGGTGATCAAATGTCTGATTTCATATCGGTTTTCTCCCAAAGTTAATATACAACCTATTAAGATAATGCTGTAAATAAGAATCTGAAAAGAAAGAAGCTTCAAATAAATATTTTAACGTGTGTGACTAAATCCAACCACCCCTAAAGATTTAAGTTTCACTTTCCATAATCCGTGACCGACAGAGGAGCATCTTGGCGGCAGGAATTTAAAACTTTAACAAGACGCAAATTGACACAGGCAGAGCGAAAGACTGGATTTTTTCGATCAGGTAGGGTACTAGTGATTTCAAAACATTTCAGCCGGTTTATATATATCGTGTATTATTTATTTTGTATAAGATGCAATTGGTTGAGTTGCGCCGCAGTAAAGTGCTTCATTGTAGTAGTGATTATCTACAGTGATTATCTCTTAAGCGCGCAGCGCAAGCAGGACAAACAACAATGCAGAATATTAATAACTATGACTGGGACTGTCATATATAACAATTATAATGAGAACACTATTATAATAAAACACTGTGAATTTTTAGAGTTTAGTTGCCGTGTTTCTGCACGTTGTTGCGTGAAGAATGCGTCCACAAAAGGAGTTCATTCAGAGCCGCACAGACATAAATGATGAGTTAAAGTGGTCATATGATGCGATTTCAAGTTTTCCTTTCTCTTTGGAGAGTTACAAGCTGATTGTGCATAGATAAGATCCCTGAAGTTGCAAAGACTAAAGTCTCAAAACCAAAGAGATATTCAGAGCCGCGCACACGTTCATGTGCATTCGGGGCATTTTGTGCAGATAGCCTATAAGTCGTAATATTAACGTTATGTTGTATAAATAACAAAGCGTATTCTATATGAGATAAATGATGAGTAAAATCCCATTGATTAAAAACCTGCTATCAAATACTTCATACTGGTCATCTTCAGTGCGCACAGCTCAAAACAGAAATGCAGAACATTAATAACTACTGTTATGTCGGCCTACATAACGTTATAATGAGAGCACTATTATAAAAAATGTTGTGAATTCTTAGGGTTTCGCTGATGTTTAATGTTAACTACCTTTTAATCAAAACATTATTTTTGTATCTGCGAGGCGTCCATTACACATTTTCCCTGTGTGTTAACGTCAGTAATTATGGCTGTCAAATGTCTGACTTGACTCTTGTTAATGTGTTTTGCCCCCCGCCCCCAAATATATGATTGGACTATCAGTCGACTATCGGCAAGATTCGAAAATTCCGATTCAACCATGAAAATCCTTAGTCGGGGACACGTCTACAGTTCTTTAAGATCAGTCTTTATACGTTACAGTATACCATCCAGATGCAAGACCGTGATACTTTCCCCACTGTCGGTGCTTTCTGAGAATCGAGCACACCCAACAGCAGCAGGCACCACATCGCCTGAGCTTATGCAGTGCATTAACAATAACTACACAAGCAATCACTAGTACAACCAAATCGGCATCCATTTCGTATCACAAACTAGCTGTCAAAAGCTGGCTTTTATTGTTGTTTTGCAGTCCAAGTGGGAAGTAATGTGATTGGCTGTTGTCTCTATGACGGTCGAGTCAGCACCATGCTTCAGACACACCTTCCGTCAAGCATTGATGCCCCGTGTGAATGCCCCGTTATGTCAGGTCAATGTTTATGTTCAAGCTTATAGTTCATGTTTATATTTTGTTCCATGTCTTGGATTAAGTTCATAGTTTATGTTTTTGGATTATTATCATTTTGGATAAAACTGTATTTGGGTTCTTTTACGTCTTTATCCTTGTCTGCTTCAGGCCATCAATGATACATAATACACAACCAGTCCTGAACCCAACAGTTTGCATTGTTTATCTTCATCAGGACTCATCCTACAGTAGATACCATTTTGGCAATCCCAGTGCCAGGCTCTCCTCACGTCATGACTGCTCAGGATTCCCCTTGGCGGGGGGGGGGGGCACATCGCCTGAGCTTATGCAGTGCATTAACAATAACTACACAAGCAATCACTAGTGCAACCAAATCGGCATCCATTTCGTATCACAAACTAGCTGTCAAAAGCTGGCTTTTATTGTTGTTTTGCAGTCCAAGTGGGAAGTAATGTGATTGGCTGTTGTCTCTATGACGGTCGAGGGCTGTTCATTCCAGACCTCGGTCCACAACGGACCTTATCGGTCATGGCCTCCATGGTTCCCTGCACTGCTAAGTCTGGTGCTCCTAAGTTCAGTGATCTCAAGTCCTGTGATCCTAGAGTCATCCCACTGTCCTCGGTGGTTCCTGTAGTAGCCACCACTATTCTGTGTGTGTGTGTGTTTGTGTGTGTGTGTGTGTGTGTACTGCACACATTTTCCCAGAGACAGCAGAAGTATGCTTAGTCACAGTCCATGTTCACGGCCACAATAGCCGTCCATGAAATTTCTGTGCTCCCTATTACAGCCACGGAGACGGTCCATGCCTGTTCTGTGTCGAACAAGGAGGCCATCCGTGCCTGCTCAGTCACAGCCATGGAAGGCATCCATGCCTGTACCACAATGACCATAAAGGCCACTTTTGAACTCTGCAGGCTCCTAGTCCTACCGTCTCCACCCTGGCCTCATGCTCTGTTGGTTTTGCCCTGGTCCTTGACCCTGCCAGCTCCGCCTTGGCTCCATGCTCCGTCGGCTCTGCCCTGGTCCCTGGCCCTGCCTGCACTGCTTTGGCTTCATGCACCATCATCTCAGCCCTGGTCTTTGGTCCTGCCATCTGCTTAGCTCTATGCTCCACCATAGTCTCGTCCTCTGCTCTACAGTCTAGGCCCGCCTCTGCTTCATGGTCCAGAGCCTTCTCTGCTCCATGGTCCAGGCCCACCTTTGCACTACCATCCAGGCCCGCTTCTGCTCCATGGTCCAGGTCAGCCACCATGCCATGATCCAGGCCCACTTCCACTTCTCCACCACCCTCCTGGATTTCGCTTTTGTTTTGGATTTGGTGTTTTGTTTGGGCATCGGAGCCCTCCGTTGAAATGGGGATATGTTAGATCTGTTTAGACTTTTGTTCACGTTTCTTGTTTTCAGTTCAAGTCATGTCTTTTATTCTAAGATGCATTATGCTGTTGCATGTTCCTTGTGTCAAGTTCATAGTTCGTGTTTATGTTTTGTTTCCTGTCAAGTTCATAGTTTATGTTATATGCTGTTCGAAAGTTTTTTTTATGTGTTTTACAGAAGTCTCTTCTGCTCATCGTGGCTGCATTTATTTGATGAGAAATACAGAAAAACTGTAATATTGTAAAATATTATTACCATTTAAAATAATGGTTTTCTATTTTAATTTGCTTTAAAAATATAATTTATTTCTGTGATGCAAAGCCTATTTTTTATCATCATTACTCCAGTCTTCAGTGTCACATGATCCTTCAGAAATCATAATGTGATGATTAATTATCAATGTTGGAAACAGTTGTGTTGCTTAATATTTTTTAGGAACCTGTAATACTTTTTTCAGGATTATTTGATGAATAAAGTAAAAAAAAAAAGTGTTTATTTAACATAGAAATCTTTTCTAACAATATAAGTCTTTATTATCACGTTTTATCAATTTAACACACCCTTGCTGAATAAAAGCATTCATTTCTTTCAAAAAAAGAAAAAGAAAAAAACATACTGACCCCAAACTTTTGAATGGCAGTGTATATTGTTACAAAAGAATTCTGTTTTAAATAAATTATTTTTAACTTTTTATTAAACAAAGAATCCTGAAAAAAGTATCACAGGTTCTAAAAAAATATTAAGCTGTTAAACTGCTTCCGATATTGATATTAAATCAGCATATTAGAATGATTTCCGAATGATCATGTGACACTGAAGACTGGAGTAATGATGTTGATGAAAACTCAGCTTTGCATCACAGAAATAAATTATATTTTAAAGTATATTAAAATAGAAAAAGATTATTTTAAATTGCAATAATATTTCACAATATTACTTCAGCCATGATGGGCAGAAGAGACTTTGTGTATGTGTGTGTGTGTGTTTATTTATATATATATATATATATATATATATATACTGTATATATATATATATATATATAT
>NW_015546175.1:118588-135433 GCF_001515605.1 Sinocyclocheilus anshuiensis | reverse complement strand
CAGTCAAACCAAAAATTAGTCTGACTCCAGATATCATTTTTTAAATTTTTTTACTAGTGGGTGCAGGACACTAAAATTCATTTATGTAAGTGAGGATAGCAAAATAAAGTAAACTGTGACATATTATACCCAAAAATTCTTCATACAATGGACTACCAGTAAAATTGATTAAAAAAAAATTGGGACAAAAAATTATTCAGACACTTTGACCTGACCAAGTTTTGCTTAAGTGTTCTCTGGCATTATCAAGATTAATTTGTTCTGACACAGTTTAACTCTGATTGCTTGTCATAATTTATTATCATTTTCTGATCTATAGCGAATAAACTGTGATAATGTGTGAAATGTTGAAGATATCTGAATAAATTTTGGTTTGACTGTATCCACACACACACACACACACAAATATATATATATATAGTTCATAATATACATTGCTGCTACAGACATGTGTGATCCTTCAAATCATTTGTGACAGGGAGTTTTGATGGCACTCTAGTTATTACTATAATGATAATTTATGCTCTTCTATAGCAAAGTTTACATTTACATTTATGCACTTAGCAGATGCTTTCAAAAATGATTTAAAAAATGAGGATCATAAGCTATTAAAAGTAAAAGATATAAAAAGGCTTTGATAATAAACCTACAAATCAAACTATTCAACTCTATAGCAGGAATTCACTAATTAACCTGCTGATGTCTCTAATGGTTCTAACCATATGTCAGAAGTGCAGGGATACAGACATATTGACATAAATACTGTAATTTTTTTCTTTACAGATATTCTGCTTTTATAGATGTGAGCTGACTTGGGAAGTCGTGGCCTAATGGTTAGAGAGTCGGACTCGTAACCTAAAGGTTGCGGGTTCGAGTCTCATACCGGCAGGGATTGTAGGTGGGGGGAGTGAATGTACAGTGTTCTCTCCCACCTTCAATACCACGACTGAGGTGCCCTTGAGCAAGGCACCGAACCCCCAACTGCTCCCCGGGCGCTGCAGCAAAAATGGCTGCCCACTGCTCCGGGTGTGTGTTCACGGTGTGTGTGTGTGTTCACTGCTGTGTGTGTGCACACTTTGGATGGGTTAAATGCAGAGCACTAATACCAAGTATGGGTCACCATATTTGACCACATGTCACTTCATTTTCACTTCATTATAATTCGAACTGAGTATGCTGTAAAGTGAAATATAACTCTTTGATATGCTTACAAGTGAAGCATTATTTATTAATTGCAAATTGTGCAAGACACCAAGAATGTATTCAAATCATGTTTAAAAATGCATTACACAAATTGTTAAGCTTTAAATACAATGTAAAATGATTACAAATTATGACCATTTCTAAATTACCTATTCACTCAAATGTGTATATATATGTATATATATATATATATATATGTGTGACAAGTGGGGGCGTGGCCGAGAGCCGTGGGAAACGGAGCGAGGCCGGTGGAGTACTAGATAATGAGCGACACCTGCACCACTCACCGGTCTCGAGTCCCACGGAAGAGCTCCGGAGAAGGAGCTACGACAGTGAAAGACGAGAGAGGACCAGGCCTGGATTTTATTTTGTGTTTTGTGTGCGGCAGCCGTTTATTTATATAATTTGTCAGTTATATATATATATATATATATATATAATTTGTCATTTCTTTCCAGTTAGGTAGATACAATAGTCAATAAGAAAAATAAATAAAAACAAAGTTGATTATATAAAAATAATTAGTTATACATAAAGACAGATATTGACATAATTAATTATTACAAATAATAATTGTCTCTGACTTATTTATTATTTAATCATATGTATTTTCTTTTACATAATTTGTAAATGATCTAGTTAGGTATTCACTTAGATACTACAGTACATTTTAAAAAATCATTTATTTTTATTTTTGTTATTATTACATCTGTAAATTTAAAGAGAACAGGAATAAATGTAAAATGTAAGATGCAGAGGTCCTGAATATTGGAGTTTACTATATAACTATAAACCAGTTAGCCTTAGATCGACCAATATACTTACATAGAACAGCTATAAAACACACACACAGAGAGAGAGAGAGAGAGCAAGAGCTCCTGTCAGAGGCCTGGACAGATTGGAGTCTGGATTTGAGCTTGAGTTATTAAGATGTATCCGGTGGAGGCTGCTCCACAGGATAAGACCTTCACTGCAGAGTGCTCTTAACTTTGTGAATAATTAGGTTGGGTGTCCACATCTGAGCGAGACACCAGCGTGAGGCATTCTTGAAGTGCATTAGTGAAGTGTTCAGCACCCTTCAGAGGTAAACAAATGAGTCAATTCACTGCAGCAGATAGCCCTAGTCCTCCTGTATTATTAATATTCTGATTATTGCAGTTGGGGAAAGAACTGGTTTTTATGTTAAGCCGCAAGGGGGATATAATATATGCTTTGCATAAAAAAATGGTACAAGTAGATCAGTGTGTGTGTGTGTGTGTGTGTGTGTGTGTGTGTGTGTGTGTGTGAAATCTTGAAACATTTTAGAGAAAGAAATTAAAAATGGTCAAAACAAAAAAAGATGTTTATATTCATTTTTAGACAACACAATGGCAATGTTTTAATTTCAGTTTGAGTTGAGAAATCAATATGTGGAATAACCCTGATCAGATGCTATAGTAAATAAAATAAAAAATAAAAAAAAGTTCTTCATGATTATGTAAAAACAAATAATTCCATAAATAAAGACAAATACTGACATGAGATAGATAGATAGATAGATAGATAGATAGATAGATAGATAGTCGTCCGCGAGGGGCTGCCACTTTACTTTCATTTTGTGTTTGTTTATTTTATTAAATTGTGTAAATCATTAGCAATTAGCAATTAGCAGTTATAATCATATAACTGTTCGCCGGTTCCCGTCTCCTTCTTCCCGACCTACGAACGGTGTTACAATATAACATTTTATGTATATAATAATTTTTTTTATTTTTTTATTTTTTTATTTGAGTTAGATAGATAGATAGATAGATAGATAGATAGATAGATAGATAGATAGATAGATACTTTCTTTCAACCCCCCAGGAATCCTGTTACATTCATTAAATTAATTTCCTTTCAATTCATATGTTTTATTTAATTTGTAAAGTGGGAAGGAAATTTGATCAAATTTTAATTGAATGTCATGTATTTACTGTGCATGTTAGTTGTTTTTATTAATTAAACAAAATGTTGGAATCTGAACAATGCCTGCACTGTTTCTGTAATAGAAATGCAGTTACGTTTCATTGGACACTTTCAATGAACAATGCTCATCTCCATCAGTATAATGAGGCAATTGTTACGGATATTGATCAGCGTGCAGCATTTACTAAATGAAATAACATCAGGTCTGAATGAATTGGAAGAGGAGGAGCAGACCATAATTTAGAGCTGAAGTGATGAAAACAAAGTCAGCAGATCTCAGTTGGCTGGACAGATACGTGTATTGTCTGCTGAGCCGCTCTAATGGCAGCACAATGCTGCTGAACTGATCTCCATAGCAGCACAGGTGCCATAATCACCCTGATCAGAAAATGGTGCAGCAGAACTCTCTGACTTATTTACATTCAGACGGCCTTTGGCGCAAGCAGTCACACTAATACAGACACAAGGTCACTGCGGGGAGAACCAATGGCAGCCGTTCTGACTAACACAGAAAGATTAGAGCAGCATCAGTATTGGATGAATGATAAAATTCAATATCATCATTACCCAACAGAAAATATGAGAATAAGAGAATGTTTAGCTATAATATGGCCGTGAATATTGTCACTGAAAAAAAAGTAGTGTAGAAATAATTTTCACCCAGAAATTGCTAGTAAATTTCACAATTGCAAAGAAATGGCAAGTAACATATTGAATTAATTGTGCAAATTTGAAGTACAAAGACTGAATTACTGTTTCCCTGCAAACCATATACTTTAATAATCTTTGTTTTTTTTTAAACTTTGAACAATTATTTTTACAGTGGTACTGTGACATTACCAAGACACAGTGAATGTGTCACATGAATACTGTGAATACTGTGGTACTTTTAGGGATCAACTGATACCAGTTGCTGTTTTTTATTTTTGTTATGACTGATATTTTATTACTAATATTATGAATGCATATTGCTCTGTCTGTTTTTTTAACCTGGGATCAGAACTGTGGTTTGCTGCTTTAGTCCTCTTCTGTAGCTGTGGAGTCTGCAGCATATGATTTCAAACAAGTTTTAAACAGTTCTCTGAATTACTCGATTGTGAATTGTCAGTCATGGCAGTCTGAGGTCAAATACTGTTGTATAATGATTGTGATACTATAATTGACTGAACTGAATTTCTACATAGCTGTGCTTGTTTGTGTTTCTTGTACTTGACAAATATACATTTAAATACACATATTTCCTTTACAGAAACAAGAAGCCAAGCAAGTGACTAACAATAAGAAGAATCATCTACACAAACAGTTCTCTTGTGGATAACCTTTGACTATTCAGTCAATTTTTTCAAGTGCTATATAGCTGCTGGTCTGTGTTACTACAGGTCTGGATGGGGATTTATTTAACACTACACTATAAATGACTTTGCCCATGGTTAAGTCAGGGTGCAGCCTCTCTGCTGTTTAAATCAGGTTAGTGTTACGCACTGCTATATCTACAATGACACCATTCAGAGAGGGTCTTCTGAGATATGAACCTCTTTGAACAGCCTTTCCTTGGGCATTTTAGAATTCATGGTAAATATGGGGCCCAATTTTGTGAAAATATAACAGACTGTTTCTGACAGTCCATTAGACATTGTGTATTACTAAAATTCTGTCAGAAGGATAGAAGTACTATGACTTTACAACTGCTTTTGATTTAAGCCTTGCAGCATGTGTCTTATTGGCCTGCAAACCTACCTGCAAGCACTATATACCAGAACATCATTATCGGCCTACATATCATTATGAACACTAAACATTACCAGAATCACCTTGGACTTTTGTGCTACATAATTATTCAGTATCTGTCATGGTATACCTCAAAGTACCATGGTTTAACCATCTGTGCAACACTGCACCATGGTGTTACAATTCTATAAACAATTCGGTAAACACTCAAGAATATACCATGAATCATTTAATTACAGTAATATATCACATAAATTAATTCCAAACATTTAATTAGTCTGTAACTATTTATTGGTGATGATATTTGCTAAAACCCAAATCTAAGTCTATACCTAAAGCTACCCCTCACAAAAAGTTGCTGCAATAAACTATCTATCTATCTATCTATCTATCTATCTATCTATCTATTAGAGATGCACCGATAGTAAATTTCTCAGCCGATACCGATAGTCGACTGTTTAGCGTGCTATCGGCCGATACCGATAGTTTGGTGGTTCTGCATTTTATATCTTCTTTAAAATTAATAATAATCCATAATAATTCCATAATTTTAGCTGTGCATAGCTTACAGACTGCAGTTTTGTCATCATTGTCACCCACTTCAAAGTAATTCCACACAAGAGACATCTTTACGCACAGCACGTATTCGATGCATTCCCGCCAATTTTGATTGACAGGATATATCGGCCCTGATCATCGGATGTTTTTAAATGAACAAGTAGTTTTGAGAATTTAATTTCTGATCTGAGAAATGCACCAAAGCGACTGAGAAAAACTGTAAACATGATTTGGCCGAACAAATATAGGCAAACCTACACACACACACACACGCACACGCACGCGCACACGCACACACACTCACACACACACACACACACACACATATTTGGTGGTTCTGCATTTTATATCTTCTTTAAAATTAATAATAATCCATAATAATTCCATAATTTTAGCTGTGCATAGCTTACAGACTGCAGTTTTGTCATCATTGTCACCCACTTCAAAGTAATTCCACACAAGAGACATCTTTACGCACAGCACGTATTCGATGCATTCCCGCCAATTTTGATTGACAGGATATATCGGCCCTGATCATCGGATGTTTTTAAACAATCGGCCGATGGCCGATAGCGCGAAAAATTGCTTCTATCGGCCGATACCGATTGTTGGCCGATACATCGGTGCATCTCTACTATCTATCTATGTGTCTGTCTGTCTGTCTGTCTATCTGTCTGTCTGTCTGTCTGTCTGTCTGTCTGTCTGTCTCTCTATCTATCTATCTATCTATCTATCTATCTAGCAAGGATGCATTAAATTGATGAAACGTAAGAGTAAAGACATTTATAATGTTACAAAAAATGTATATTGAAAAATTCAATTCTTTATGTTCATCAAAGATTCCTGGAGGGGGAAAAAATTTATATGTTTTCCACAAAAAATTTTAAGCGACACAATGTTCTAAACATATAATAAGAAATGTTTCTTGAGCACTAACTGATTACAATGATTTCAAATTAATTTCTGTGATTTTGTAATAACAGTTATCATTGAAAAATTATTAAATTATTTTATTATGATTAATTGTATTATTATTATATTATTTAAATTCAAATGAAGCCTTGGTATCCCTACACTTTTAAACGGTAGATTTAAAGTAGATTTTACAGTTTTTCTCAGTCGCTTTGGTGCATTTCTCGAATCATCCTTACAGTTTTTCTCAATTGCTTTGGCACATTTTTCGAAACAATCTTAACATTCTCTAAACTGTGAGTGCAAATGTCACAACTGTTTGCTGGAACTTCAGAACTTGAATTGGTGGGTTTTTGTTAAATGTGAGCCAAAATCATCACAATTAAAAGAACCAAAGACTTAAACTACTTCAGTCTGTGTGCGTTGAATTTATTTAATACACAAGTTTCACAATTTGAGTTGAATTACTGAAATAAATGAACTTTTCCATGACATTCTAATTTATTGAGATGCACCTGTATTGTATACAACATACACTTTACAACATATTGTGACAGAATAGTTTTTTATTTAATTTTCTCAGCCATCTTTTGTGACTTTGTGTCAGGTGTTATGCACCCTAAATAAAATGAACGGATACGATCTATATTGTCTGCTCCATTAAAGACATAAAGGAACTGTCTATATTGACATTTGTCATCGTTCTCACATGAACAGGGCTGTCCACAGACGACCATGTCTCCTCCTCGGCTCACTGGAGCCCTGCGCTCCTTTTCTACTGTCAGCAAACAGGAGGATTTAACACAAGACATTTATGATCTAAAGGTAAGACAACATGAATTCATCTGGAGCTTTGTTAAATGATTTGTTTAATATTTTGTCATATTTTAGTTTTGTTAGTTTAACTTATTTTTGCATTTTAGTTTTAATGGTTTGTTGGAATTTGGTGCATGCGTTAATATAGAAGTCAACTGATGTCATCACATGCTTGTGTAATTGGTTGTTTTTATAAAAGATAGTTCACCCAAAAAATTAAAGTTCGGTCATCATTTACTCACCCCAACTTGTTCCAAACCTGTATCACAAAACAAGATATATTGAAGAATTTGTGTAACCAAACAGTTGTACTGTGGAAGTCAGTAGGGTTCATCTGCTGTTTGGTTATCTTCTTTTATGTTCTTGAGGGTGAGTAAATTATTTTTCATTCCTTTAATGGCTTATATA
Source organism: Sinocyclocheilus anshuiensis (assembly GCF_001515605.1). Lineage (NCBI taxonomy): Eukaryota > Metazoa > Chordata > Actinopteri > Cypriniformes > Cyprinidae > Sinocyclocheilus > Sinocyclocheilus anshuiensis. The sequence continues at coordinate 127,861 of NW_015546175.1, read as the reverse complement.
ATGCGTGCGTATGCATGCACACATGCACATACATAAATGAATTCTTAATTTGTAAATTAGTGTGAATAATACTTTCATTGTTGAATGTTTTGGATGCATGTAACCATAGAATATATGCATAGAATATGCAGTCTTTATTACATATTAAATAGGGAAATTCAGTGCCAAAAATAGTTTTGCATTGCATTAATTTCTGTGTCAATCAAACCTGTTGTAGGTATGGCAGTATAATTTTACAAACTCGTAGTGCTCTTATTTTAAACTTTTTAAGTGCTGGGAAGCCTTGATAGTTTATAATAACTCATGACCTTCAATTATAGGTTTTGGGAATTTAAACCAATTATTTAATGGTGTTTGCTAAGACAGGCAGCACAATTACTATTGCTCATACTTAGGGATATTTGGGGTTTGAGATTTGAACAAAGCCCTAACCCTAAGTGTTAAATTTGAGCATGCTGTGTTTGTGCTACAGTTGAAAAGTAGTTCAGGTGTCGGTAAGAATTCTGAGTTTAAGCTTGAGTTTAAGTCTCTTATGCTCTCCAGGTCTTCGTTTAATGGATCAAATACGGGAAAAATACAGTAATAATATGAAATATTTTTACAAGTTAAAATAGCTGCTTTCTGTTTGAATATATTTTAAAATGTCATTTATTCACGTGATTGTAGAGCTAAATTGTCAGCATCATTACTCCAGTCTTCAGTGTCACATGGTCCTTCAGAAATCATTCTAATGTGCTGATTTGGTGCACAAGTAACATTTTTCATTATCATCAAAACAGCTAAAAACAGTTGTGCTGCTTAATATTTTTGTGGAAACCCTGATATATTTTTACTTTGAATTGAAAGTTCAAAAGAACAGTAATGTATTCTTGCTGAATAAAAGTGAGGGTGTATTCACACCAGGAAAGTCCGCTAGTTCACTTGCTTTGGTCCGGACCAAATACAGTGTTGATTTTTTTTGTTTGGTGCGGTACGCTTTCACACTGCCCTTTTTGAAAGTGAACCAGAAATTGTAAACAAAACTACACGTGTGCTAAGGTCATCCATTCATTGGACAGAAATTCTCAAGCAGGGAAAACAGGAAGTGCAAAAACAGGCTAATCATGTAGATCTTTCGTAGTGCAATTTTTATTCTTTTACTGATTTGGTGTTATCAGATACTAACGCAATATGAAGAAACTTATGAGCATCATATGAGACAATGTCATACGATGTTGTAATTACTACTTGGCGAAAATAAAATCTATAGATATAAAATACTTAAAGCATATCGCAATGTTAGTTTAAACATTTAACCTATATAAATGTGCGCTATTAGGTGCATATCCAATCGTTTGTGCGGAGAGTGGAAGCTGAAGCGCGCTTCAGGACATCAGTGGAAACAAATGAAATACGCCGTCATTTTTGCTCATAAAGATAAGAATAATACATCGTTTGGAACTGTAAAGGGTTTATTTTTATTTGTGTGCATTCACAATATCAACAAAACGTTGCGCTTTTGTAAAATAAAGAAAAAAAACAGGATGCGCTTGCCGCCTCGGTCTTGAGCAGGAGCGCTTCACAAAAATGAACCGAAAATCAGCGAATATTTTCCTTACAGACATGATGAATATATCTATAGAAAGCTTTAAATAACTACAAAACGAAATAATTCAAATCCAAAACAAAAACTCTTTCATTATGTAATCCAAGATGCATTTCTTTCTTAAGGCACGTCCAATGATGAGATGGCGAGTCAGGATCATCAATTTCATCTATGCGACACTGACTCAGAAAACACTATTTTATTAATAAATTATTCAAATATCTCCTTACTATTTTCCCCCAACATATACATGGTAACTTTTGTGGCAAGCTTTAGCCTATTTAGCACGCTCACGTCACGCCAACGGCGTTGGTGTGCGCCATGGTCTCGAAAACTCATCATTTGCATGCATTTTTAAGCATTGTGGTTTAAAAACAAGTGATTGAAATGCAAAAAACAGCACTACATGTGCAAGCTGTCTGTTTCTGAGCGTGATTGCTGCAATTGGGTCGGATCGAGGTCGGGTCATATTCACACCTTAAACGAACTGTACCAGAGTTCGTTAGGAAGCAGACCGAGACCACCTCTTCAGCTGGGTCTCGGTATGGTTGTTTGGTCCGCACCCGAGTACGATTGCTGTATTCACACCTGCCCAAAAGATCCGCAACAAGGGTGGAAACGAACTTGAGTTCGATTCAATTGAACCAAACAAGACAGGTGTGAATACACCCTGCGACTTTACATAGGTCCTGAAGCATATCTAGGGACCAGTAGGCCTCTATGAGGTTGTTTTTACATGTTAACATCAGTTTAAAATGGGACAGGTGTAAATGGGGTCCAAAATGGTTTGAGATTTGTTAGCTTTCTGACAAAAAACATTTACAATTCAGTTAATATAGCTACTTCACTAAAATAAAAGATAGTTCCTCTTGAAATAGTGAAATAGGTTACAAATTCACTTGAAATCCAATCATAAAATAGAGGTGTAACAGAAACAGCAGTGTCTCGGCTGACCAATCACAAATCTTAATTCCAGGTTTAAACAGGACCATTTTAGATTTTAAACTGGCTGAAAATCCTAAAAAAAAAAAGCATAATACTACCCTGACACTTACAACATCACTTTGCACAGGCAATCCTCAGAATATTTAAGAAATGTAGCTATTATGGCATTATCTGGACAAGCAATGTCTAAACTGTATTTATCAATCACCTGTAGTCATGTCCATGGCTTGGAACATAATCAGCAAAAGTTAGGAAATTTACCCAATGGATTAGCTGTGATATATGGATTAAAGTGGATTTAAGGCCACAGATATATCTGCAAAGTGCTGTTTTATGCTGATAATATCGGCCTACAGATTTATATCACTTTAATTAATAGCCAAAACAGCTTTTGTCTCTCTGTAATCTGATGTCCTCTGTCTGTACTTCATTTAATCATGTTTCTTTGACCTTGAGAGTATGATTCATAGTGTATTAAATGAGCTTTGACCGCTCTGTTTCTCTTTAATCTCTCTCTCTCGACTTTGCTTTTATTGGGATTTTGCGGAAGCAGAAAGCCACACCTCAGTTCAGCGTAAATTCTTTGCTCGTCTCTAAATTCAGATTTCTTTATCGCCACTGCTGCTGATTTTGGACAGAGAGCGCAGGGTGCAGGTTTTTCCAAGCGCTCACTCATAATGCTGAGTTTGAGAGGGCACTGAAGTGCTGATACAATGGCGTGGTGTTAATTTACTCACTGACCCGGTGACATGACCTATTGAGCAGACATCACAAACTGAGGCATTTATTCAAATAACCCTTTCACTGTACCATTCAGCTGTGTGCAGTGGAACTAGTTTCATTAATGTTTTAATGATTTCAGGTTTGCTAGTCTCACAGGAATGGGTGATTAAAATAATTATATCTCAGTATTTTTCATCATTTTTATTTTTCATGTGTATCTTGATATTTATATGGAATAATTTTTATCTCACAATTTTCTCAATTTCACAGTTCTGACTTTGTTCTTTAAATTGTGAGACGTAAACTCAGTCTACATCAAGAAATTCTGAGTTTATATCTCGCAATTCTGTTTTTTTTCTGCCACATAATAAAAAATGGAAAAGGTAATTGAGACTTTTTATCTCATAATTCTGACTTATTTTCTCAGAATTGCAAGGAAAAAGTCAGAATTGTGAGACAAAAAGTTGCAATTACATTTTATTTTAATTCCTGTGGCGGAAACAAGCTTTCATATATTTATGTATTTACGCTGAACATTTCTGAGTGAAACAGCTTATTGAACAAAAAAAAATTAAATAAATAATAATAATAATTTGAGAGAAACTGGATTTAATTAATTTTATTTTATTGGTTTGTAAAAAGTTGAATCTGAGGGGGCTTTCACACTAGCATTTTTGGTGAGCACCCGGGTTCATTTGACGTCAGAGTTCGCTTCGTTTGGATAATGTGAACGCTGTTTTCTGAACTCGTGTGTGCACCCGCACCCGCATGTGAATGCAATCGTACTAAATCACGGTGAACCACTATTAATGACATATGAATTGTTCAAACTGTGTATTTATGTGTTTACTCACTTGCTTTCCTGATAAGCGTGACTGACACGCTGCAGCAGAGAGAATTTATATTGAATTTCTGTGTGCAGAAATTGACTCCCGCATTCTTTTGAACCCTTTAAATTACAGTCTTGACAGATATATGTGCTGTTTTGTGTTAGAGCTTTGGAAATTAATCCAAATTTTCAAAATCCGAAGTACAAAGATGTAGAGAGCAAGCATCATTACCTAGTAACCAAAAAAACAACAAAAAGTGATGTCTAAATATGTTCAGACCACTCATTTGCGTAGCAACATCGTTGAGAGCTGTTTTAGATCGACTAATTGTAATACTGTATAAGATTTCCACTCAAACGGCATAAATCTAGGCTATGTGCTGCCGGTTTCAGAGCAAAATGCAAAACCAATATTTCATTCACTGACGCGCTATACTTACTTCAACCCACCAAAATAAAAGTGTGCTGATTTTAGGTTTGAAAACGATGAAGAAAAAAAAAAATATATATATATATATTTATTCCATGGTCTTTCTGAATACTGGATTCTGATTGGCTGGCGGGTATGCAGTAAAATCGTTTAATGCACAGGTAGTTCCAAGTCAGTTTAATCACCGTTCCATATTAATGCGCTGCTTTAATTGATGCACACTAACCAACACACATCACTCGCACACACACACACCGAGAGAGAGAGAGTGTGAGAGATCGCAGATTGCGCTGCACACACACATAAACTTGTTGTCAATGCTTCCCCGCGATTTTTATTAATAAAATAGCCAATAGCAACGATGGTAAAATGGCTGTTTCTGAAGTAATTGTTTGTAGAAAGAGATGCGCAGACGCCGCACGCAGGTACACACAACTGTCATCTCTCTCTCTCGATCGATAATTAATTGAAATACATGCTATAATTCATTCAAATAAATGTGATCTTACCGCACTATTTCATCTGTGTCTGATTTGAAGCCGGCAGAATGCTAGAGCTAACGTGCCGTAACTGACGAAAAAAACGTTTCGGTTCTTTGCCTCCACGTCGTACATTTAAAATCCTTTAATGCACGGCTAGCCGTTGATTATCCCCTACACACACACACACACACACACACACACACATATATCCACATCGTGCATTTAAAATCCTTTAATGCACGGCTAGCCGTTATCACACTTATTGAATTACAAAATAAATAAATGCAATAATACTATTATCACTATTAATAATTATTTTACTTTTATAGTTAATCTTAATGAGTCACATTATGTACAGTGTGAATACCAAACCAAATCTCCGGGTGCTCTCATGAGAACCAGACTGAAAAACATATATGTGTATAACCTGTGAATAATATTTCACAATATTACTGTTTTTGCTATACGTTTGATCAAGTAAATGCAGCCTTGGTGAGCATAAGAGACTTCTTTCAACAGAACAGAACAGAACCCAAAAGGGTAGTGTACATTATAATACATGGAACGTGCCATGTGGGCACTTCTGTGAATATTTTTGAGTAAAATGCAAACGCATCAAATGCAACTATTATTACATCTGTCTTGTTAACATACTTCCACGTAGGGCTGGACAATAATTCAATATCAATATGTATCGCGATATTATTTTTTTCAATAACGGTGATATGATTTTTAAACACATTTCCGATATTTCGATATACATTACCAGTTTCCCATACATTTATTTATTTGTGCCGTTTGACTTCGTTGAATAAACATGAGCACTGCACGTTTCAAAATCATAACACAGCGCGGGTGTTTTATATGAATGTATCTCTGAAGGGAACCGACTGTCTTCAGAAAAGTTTCGATGGCATTTTCATTTTATCTGATAAAGAAGCGTTCATGAGCGGAGCTGCTTTGATTACAGCATTTAAAACAGTTGAGTACATTTTTTTTTTTCAGGATTCTTTGATGAATAGAAAGATCCAAAGATCAGCATTTATCTGAAATAAAAAGCTTTTGTAACATTATACACTATTCCATTCAGTATAATTTTTTGGGAAAGAAATTATAGAAATTAATAATTTTATTCAGCAAGGATGCTTGAAATTGATAAAAAGTGATGATAAAGGCATTTATAATGTTACAAAAGATTTCTATTTCAGATAAATAGTGTTCATATCGATATCGGAATTATATCGTATCGACCGAAATTAAGAAAGATATCGTGATATAAATTTTGGCCATATCGTCCAGGCCTACTTCCACGTTGGAAGGCATTGCGAAACTAACCAAGTGATGCAGCCTTTAGGAAACTTAATGGCAAAGTAAAAACCTGTCTCAGTCATTGCACATATATCATGAATATTCAATATATTGTCCTGGTTGAATATCTTTTTTTTTGTTTTTAATAAACAGTGTTCATTGAAATGTCCTTTCTATTTGAATTTAAGCTTTGTTAAATGCAACTTTCTGCAGAGCAAGCGCCTGAAACGGCAGGAAATATTTGCCCAAGATGGCCTGACATGGCAGAAGATAGTTCAGTTCTTCACCCAACATCTGGAGAAGAAAGATCAGCCGGCGGCCACTCATGAGTTAAAGAATATTCTCCAAGCAGCCAAACAGATCGGTAGGTAATTCATATCTTCGGTGTGATTAAAAAACAGTCCAATCAAGAATTTACAGTATAGTGCACTTTACAAACTGTCACAAATGGGCTCTTTCAGTGCAGACAGCTTCATTGATTTTAATTGAAGTTAGTTTTGATGTGACAAACCAGATGCTTCTGGTGTAGATATAGTGTAACTGTAAGTTGTTTATGTTTGCCGAACACATCTTACTGTCACAAATGTGAGTATAATGATTATTAATGTTCATTAATCATATTTATAATGTAAAGCTGCTTTTTGCACTGTTGACAGACTAATAATTAATTTCAAATTATTCTATGAACATATGTCTGTATTTTTATTTTGACATTCTGGGTGGTGTGCTACTTGCAGTTATATTGCTCGCATTTAAAAATGCGTCAAGCAGTTATATTGCTTGCAAAAATGCTCACGTTTGCAGCGCACACTTAATATCAGTTAAGGTTAAATAAACTGTTGTCTTTTATGGATTATGGTTTGGTTACGAGTCTAAAGATTTCTCATGCATGCTCATCTAATCAGAAATTGGGGAACAAGTTAACTAACGACCAGAGACTAAACATAAAGGAAACCACTTGTGTCATCTCGCTTTCTACAATTGCCATAAGTGCAGTTGTAGAGAGAGGGAACAGTGAAGGCCCATGTTATGTGTCAGATGTGTTCAAGAGGTTGCATTTGCTTACAATTGCCACTGTTAGTACTGTACATAGCAGTGGGGGCAGCACTTCCCTCAGGGGAAATATATATACAGTATACCGTTTCACATTTACAATTCTGCTCTAAGTGTTTGCTGCATAAAAACATTTTCGCGTTGATCTGAACTAAAACAGCAGACAGGCTTATTGAAAATGCAAATTCATTCTCTGCCAGCAGGAGGCGGTTTTTGAAGCGGCTGAACTAGACGTTTCCCTGGTAATGCCTGCAATCAAAGCAGTGCGGCGCTCAAAAACGCTACTTTATCAGGCATCATAAGAAAGATGAAATGAAAATGACATTGAAGCTTTTCTGAAGACAGTCGGTTCCCTTCAAAGACACATTCATATAAAAACACCCACGCCACATTTTGATTTTGAAACGTGCAGTGCTCAAGTTTATTCAACGAAGTCAAATCCTTTTGGAAAATCTATTTGTGGTGGTTAGTTTTGATATTGTTGTGGGCCGCCACAAATAAGTCAATGTATGGGAAACATTACAGTGTATAGACCAATTTTGGAGTAGACGTCACAGTTACGTTACATGCAGCTGCGTGCACATTTTGGTGGCAGAAAAACACTGGGAACAAGTGGAGGGAAATGGGTAAAATCCATGGAATAAGAGAAAAAATGTAGTGTTGTGCCTTTGGATGTCAGAGATGGAATGAAAATAAATTTTATAGAATACTGTCGTCAAAGAAGCCATTTGAAGCTAAACGCAGACGTTTTAACAAACAGACTATGGTTGAAACATGCTATGATTACTCTACTTTTAAAGCATAATTTTGATTTAAACAATAGGTCTATATAATATTCACATATGCAGTTAATAGGGGACATATTGTATTAGCTCTGCATTTACAGCATGAAATAGCCTACTATTTAAACCTATAACATTTGCCTATTTTATCTCACAATTCTGACTTTTTTTCTCGCAAATGCAAGTTTTTATCTCCTAGTTCGGACTTTATAACTCAATTTAACTCAACAATTGCAATTTTGTCAATTCTGAGGGGGATAAAAGCCAGAAGTGTGGGATATAAACTCCGCCGAGGGGAAAATAGAGAATAACAAGTTTTTTTTTGTGAAATATAATCTCGGAATTACAAGGAAAAAAGTCAAAATTTTGAAATACAAACTCAAAATTACCTTTTTTATTCCTTTATTCCATGGCTTCCATAGACCGCTACTTTAAAACGGTCATTTTCTGCCACTAGATAGGCTCCGCCCACAAAAAAACATCACCACTGTTTGCAAACACCAAATTGGTCTATAGGCATCTAAAGATTTACATGCCCTCAGTTTCTATTTACTATATGTACACTGTAAAAAAATTCCGTAAAATTTACGGTAAAAAAACGGCAGCTGTGATTGCCGGAATTTTACCGTAAAAAATACGGTAGCAACGTTTTAGGTTTTACGGTTTTAACTTAAATTTACAGTTAAATACCGTAATTTCATTAACTGATATAATGTTAATATACCAACCTATTGAAGTACTGAAATCTGTTTTGTACCTTTGTAATACACTGATAACCACCAAATGCAGGTGGTGATGAGAAAGTCACATGATGAACCAAAGCCCGTCACAAGCAGCTTTTAAATAATAACATATATAGAAGGTGCACAGTGTCATTCACACGAACACTAAACACCATCATGGTAACACACATGAAACTGAAATCATGCAATAAACATTCATTTAACAACATTAGGTGTAACACACAACCCTAATATGCAAAACTGATAAGAAAAAACTAAGAAGAAACATAGTTATTTCAACAAAAAAACATCAAATTTGAAATGTAACGCAGGGAATTCTGGGAATGTCAATTTACGGTTATTCACTGTAAATTATACAGTCTTTTCCACTTCCAAAAACGGTATACTACCGTA
>NW_015546175.1:108341-117611 GCF_001515605.1 Sinocyclocheilus anshuiensis | reverse complement strand
ATTTAAAACAGTTGAGTACATTTTTTTTTTTCAGGATTCTTTGATGAATAGAAAGATCCAAAGATCAGCATTTATCTGAAATAAAAAGCTTTTGTAACATTATACACTATTCCATTCAGTATAATTTTTTGGGAAAGAAATTATAGAAATTAATAATTTTATTCAGCAAGGATGCTTGAAATTGATAAAAAGTGATGATAAAGGCATTTATAATGTTACAAAAGATTTCTATTTCAGATAAATAGTGTTCATATCGATATCGGAATTATATCGTATCGACCGAAATTAAGAAAGATATCGTGATATAAATTTTGGCCATATCGTCCAGGCCTACTTCCACGTTGGAAGGCATTGCGAAACTAACCAAGTGATGCAGCCTTTAGGAAACTTAATGGCAAAGTAAAAACCTGTCTCAGTCATTGCACATATATCATGAATATTCAATATATTGTCCTGGTTGAATATCTTTTTTTTTGTTTTTAATAAACAGTGTTCATTGAAATGTCCTTTCTATTTGAATTTAAGCTTTGTTAAATGCAACTTTCTGCAGAGCAAGCGCCTGAAACGGCAGGAAATATTTGCCCAAGATGGCCTGACATGGCAGAAGATAGTTCAGTTCTTCACCCAACATCTGGAGAAGAAAGATCAGCCGGCGGCCACTCATGAGTTAAAGAATATTCTCCAAGCAGCCAAACAGATCGGTAGGTAATTCATATCTTCGGTGTGATTAAAAAACAGTCCAATCAAGAATTTACAGTATAGTGCACTTTACAAACTGTCACAAATGGGCTCTTTCAGTGCAGACAGCTTCATTGATTTTAATTGAAGTTAGTTTTGATGTGACAAACCAGATGCTTCTGGTGTAGATATAGTGTAACTGTAAGTTGTTTATGTTTGCCGAACACATCTTACTGTCACAAATGTGAGTATAATGATTATTAATGTTCATTAATCATATTTATAATGTAAAGCTGCTTTTTGCACTGTTGACAGACTAATAATTAATTTCAAATTATTCTATGAACATATGTCTGTATTTTTATTTTGACATTCTGGGTGGTGTGCTACTTGCAGTTATATTGCTCGCATTTAAAAATGCGTCAAGCAGTTATATTGCTTGCAAAAATGCTCACGTTTGCAGCGCACACTTAATATCAGTTAAGGTTAAATAAACTGTTGTCTTTTATGGATTATGGTTTGGTTACGAGTCTAAAGATTTCTCATGCATGCTCATCTAATCAGAAATTGGGGAACAAGTTAACTAACGACCAGAGACTAAACATAAAGGAAACCACTTGTGTCATCTCGCTTTCTACAATTGCCATAAGTGCAGTTGTAGAGAGAGGGAACAGTGAAGGCCCATGTTATGTGTCAGATGTGTTCAAGAGGTTGCATTTGCTTACAATTGCCACTGTTAGTACTGTACATAGCAGTGGGGGCAGCACTTCCCTCAGGGGAAATATATATACAGTATACCGTTTCACATTTACAATTCTGCTCTAAGTGTTTGCTGCATAAAAACATTTTCGCGTTGATCTGAACTAAAACAGCAGACAGGCTTATTGAAAATGCAAATTCATTCTCTGCCAGCAGGAGGCGGTTTTTGAAGCGGCTGAACTAGACGTTTCCCTGGTAATGCCTGCAATCAAAGCAGTGCGGCGCTCAAAAACGCTACTTTATCAGGCATCATAAGAAAGATGAAATGAAAATGACATTGAAGCTTTTCTGAAGACAGTCGGTTCCCTTCAAAGACACATTCATATAAAAACACCCACGCCACATTTTGATTTTGAAACGTGCAGTGCTCAAGTTTATTCAACGAAGTCAAATCCTTTTGGAAAATCTATTTGTGGTGGTTAGTTTTGATATTGTTGTGGGCCGCCACAAATAAGTCAATGTATGGGAAACATTACAGTGTATAGACCAATTTTGGAGTAGACGTCACAGTTACGTTACATGCAGCTGCGTGCACATTTTGGTGGCAGAAAAACACTGGGAACAAGTGGAGGGAAATGGGTAAAATCCATGGAATAAGAGAAAAAATGTAGTGTTGTGCCTTTGGATGTCAGAGATGGAATGAAAATAAATTTTATAGAATACTGTCGTCAAAGAAGCCATTTGAAGCTAAACGCAGACGTTTTAACAAACAGACTATGGTTGAAACATGCTATGATTACTCTACTTTTAAAGCATAATTTTGATTTAAACAATAGGTCTATATAATATTCACATATGCAGTTAATAGGGGACATATTGTATTAGCTCTGCATTTACAGCATGAAATAGCCTACTATTTAAACCTATAACATTTGCCTATTTTATCTCACAATTCTGACTTTTTTTCTCGCAAATGCAAGCCTAGTTCGGACTTTATAACTCAATTTAACTCAACAATTGCAATTTTGTCAATTCTGAGGGGGATAAAAGCCAGAAGTGTGGGATATAAACTCCGCCGAGGGGAAAATAGAGAATAACAAGTTTTTTTTTGTGAAATATAATCTCGGAATTACAAGGAAAAAAGTCAAAATTTTGAAATACAAACTCAAAATTACCTTTTTTATTCCTTTATTCCATGGCTTCCATAGACCGCTACTTTAAAACGGTCATTTTCTGCCACTAGATAGGCTCCGCCCACAAAAAAACATCACCACTGTTTGCAAACACCAAATTGGTCTATAGGCATCTAAAGATTTACATGCCCTCAGTTTCTATTTACTAACAGGTTTTTACTGTAGCATTTTTACAGTCTTTTACCGTTAAATTCACGGTCATTTTTTACAGTGCTCGGTTTCTCTACCTGTAAGTGTGTCAGGCCACTCCTCTCAGATCGTCCATCCATTGAGTGAGTGTGTACGCGTCGGCCAATCTGGTGCCTTCCATTAAAGTTAACATTTTCAAATAACAATCATGATCCCAGACAGTGAGTGACATTACATAATCAGATAAAATCACATTTTCTCCAGTCATTGTTAAAAAACAAGCAAACAAAACTTGCAAGCTAGCATTAGTGAAGCAGTCAGAGGAATCTTTCTGCCTCCACCTAAGCTCCGCCCATAAAAACTGTTAACTGACCATAAAAAAAAAAATTTAACTAGTAAGAAAGTATTTTGAATTTATTCAAGTTATTTCTGCTTTAAAATGTGTCCTAGACATCAGACAAACAGATAAAGAAGATCTAATGAAATAACACTTAAACTGTCATGTGATATTGAGCACTTCGATCCTGCAATCACCAGTTTTTTTGAATTTCGGCTTCTCTTTTGGCAGCAATTGACTTGAAGGTATTTTGGTCTATTTTCCCTTATAGAACAGCTTCATTTCATTGATCTTTTAAAATTTATTTTTAACAGTCTTGAATAAACTCCTTGCTTCAGGTCAGATAATAATATCCAGATTATTCTAAAACACATTTTACTGAGAGTCATTGTGTTCACAGCCTGAACATTGATTTATGCATGCTGAAGACTTTATCAAAGGTTTTGTAACCCTTTCTGGGCCTGTGGGCATCCACATTTCTTTGTTCAGACACTTGTGCTGGGAAAAACAAAATGTGAGATTAAATTGCTTTTGTTTTATATTTTATAAATGAGTTCATCTTCTGAATTAAAATATCTTTTGATGATTAGTCCTCTATGTAAAGCGCCCTCTGCAGCTATTCATAACAAAATTCAATTCAGTAATCGTTTACCATATGTCTTCTGGTAAAGGTTAACAGCCAACTGTCAAAATAGATTTTTTGCAGCAACTTTGCTGTGGTTAATTTTCTGTCTAATACAGTGAAGAACTAATCGAATCCAGCACTGGTAGTAGGGTTGCTGAACCACCTTAAGGTCAGGATAATTTTCCACATGTCATCAGCTCACTTAGCATCTGATGATTCATGATTATATAGCCACCCCTCACCTGAGTGGCATTCAGTTGTCCTGATTAATCTAATTCAATTGAATCAAGTCCCTCATAGCTCTGCTGTGGTTAAATAACCATGAATGAATCTTGAATCTTTCTCTGTCACTCCGTTTAATCTTGCTGTTCTGCTCCTGTCGTGAATATCTGGGATGGGGTAGGAACTCTGGGCTGGAACTGGAGACTTAGCCTTTCCTGAACAACGCCGATGAGTTGTATGTCTTGTTTACTCTTGAGTGATGGTGAACTCCTAGGGACTTGTAGGACCATTCCACATTCATGTTCTTTGTTTTTGATCTCTCTGCTTTGTGAAGTGGAGAGAAGACAGAATGGCATTCTAAATCCCCTTTCCACGTCACTGTGGAAAAGGTTCACTTCAGTGTGATTGGATTTCTGTAGGAACAAATGTCTTTTGCCATCTGATAAGACAACAACAGGCCCTGTGGAGAGGAGGGCTTCTTATTGGCCACATGTTCCCTCTAATCAATGGAAATTTTCTTCTGGAATCTCACTCCTAAGATTCAGGTGTGACTTGCCGTAGAAATTCTTGAAAAACTCCAGAACTTTGGCCTCTCTATTACATTCTGTGTTTGAAATTGAAATTGCATGTTGCTTGCGGAGTAGTTTTGCTTCACCACTTCTCTTCTGTTCAGATGACTCTGATGGTTTGAGAAATCCTCTTGGTTACTGGTGATCACCTCGTAAGTGGGGATCTGTCATGCTTCACTAAGACCTACTGACAATAAGAAGAATTTCCAACAAAGCGTATATAAGGAAAAAAATTTATATGTTCCATATCTACCGATGTGGTTCAGATTTGATGTTGATGCAGGTTCTGTCGTTTCCCCTTTCTGATTTGCAAACTCTATGCAGTTCAAGGTTTCTTTGTTTTGTCTAATGGTGATTTAAATGGGATCAATGATGGTTGCTTTTAAATACTAGCTGACTAGATCATATTCTACGCAACAGGACTATTTATTATATCAATAACTACAACAAAATCTAGCCAGATCTTTAAAAAAACATTTTTTTTTTTTTACAGTATTTATGGACACCACATCTTTGACAAATCTTTACACACTTGTTTGTTTTTTGCTATTTTGGAGCTTGCAAGCTTTTTTCTCTCATCAGGAGAAATCTTGTGTCCATTGTTGAAGCTCGTATGGTTACGACCTGCATTACATTGAGAGAATTTGGAAGCCTAGCCGAGTACCTTACGGCTACCCCCGAACTCCAGTTTTTAAACATGTTGGAAAAAATTGGGTGAGTCAGCTCGGACCTCATCACACTGACTATGAACAGAATGTTCATGCTGTTCTCTGGGTGATTCTACAATTGGAGATGCATTTCACATTTCAAAAAGTTAATGAAAAAACTGTTCACTAACAGAAATTCTTTCCAGTATTTTATTGAAAACATATTCAAATAATTCAGTGCTTCCCAAACACAAGTTACTTCCTTTGTTTACTTTTAACAAAAAAAAGCAAAAACAAAACTGATTTCTATAGTATTTTTGTCAACTCCGTTACAGACAAATTAGGCAAAGTGTAGAAATAACAATAAATCATAAAAGAAAAATCCTTCTTGTTCCATTAGACAAACTGTCCTTACATCCCAACACTTGAAACTGAGATAATATTTTACTTATGCATACCTTAAAAATGAAAAAAAAAAGTGTCCACTAGGAGCAATTATTTTTAATCTAAAAATGTATTATATACAATATCCATTGTTAAAATATGAAAAGGGTGCAAATATACATCAATAATGTTTTTGCGATTTTAAACAACAATTTCATTATTTTTGGTGTAAATAGTGCATAAACAGAGTTGATCCTTTACGTTACAGAATTGATTAAAGTAACAGAATTGATTGGCTAACTTGGGACTATTGAACTGCGTTCAAAATCGCAGGCGATTCATTGCCGATTATGAACGCGATTTTGCTTAGGTTGTCAGTGATCTGGCTCTGTGTAGTAAATGCCGCTCCATCTGAAAGCACGTGCTGGAGATTTACTGCTAATCACAGAAGCGACTGTACCGATGAGATGCGCATGAAAATTGCATTCGATTTTTTTGCACAGCCCTACATGCATTAAAGGAGTAGTTCACCAACAATGAAAATTCCCACCCTCATGTCATTGCAAAACAACGTGACTTACTTTCTTTTGTTGAACTCGAATGGTGATTTTAAATATATAAATGATTTTAGCAAATGGCTGCAATATAACAAAGAGTGAAAAATTGAAGGGGGTCTGAATACTTTCCGTACCCACTGTATATATATTCTTACATTTTGGCTTAAATATAGTAAATTACTGTCTGTTCCACACAAAGCTACAATATGGTTTCAGAAGGCTTGTAATGTATTAGCGGTGCTTGTTAAAGCAAGCATAATAATCCATATCATGGGAGCAGGTGCCATTTTACAGATACTTGCTATCTTTGCTCCTAAATGAGATTCTAGCAGAAATGGTTATTATGAAGATAGGAGTTTAGCATTAAGACGTGTCTGTAATATGGCTGCAATGACCAATAAAGAGCCACCTAGCAGTTCCCTAGGAACCACCCAAAAGACCCTAGCAACTTTGTAGCAACATGCTAAAAATGAGGAATTTTCTCTCTCTTAATAAACTGCATTTTATATAGTAGTATAGTCTGTATTTAGTTCAGGTTAAATCTGAACACCTACATATGTGTTTTTGTGCGTGTAAACAAATATTGTATGTGTTTCTTTTACATGTTTGCAGTTGGTACAGATTATGGGCAGGACACCATTGAAAGTGCGGGAGGCTTCTTGTTTAAAATATTCCACAACAAAGACCAGATTGGTCACGAGGAAACCAGGGCCATAAAACAGATGTTTGGACCTTTTCCGGCCTCTGCCGCCGAGTTGTCTTGTGCAGCTGTGGGTCGTTTAGTGGCCCAGATCGGAGAATCTCAGGTGGATGCTTTCATCCAAACACAGAGTTCTCTCAAGACAGTGAACCGTAGTTCTATCTTTGGACGGAACATTGCTTTCTCATTTGACACATATGTGCTGGATGCTCAGGATCCTCTGCCCCGGTCAGAGGGGACTGATACGGAGCAGGACATGGACTTTCACAGCTTCCTCAATAATCACGTTGGTGAGCGGAAGGCTTGGGGTGACAGAGATGATGCTTACTCAGCAGAAGAACTGGAGCGGAGAAACGCAGACAGCTCCATCCTGAGACAAGAGGTGGAGAAATACCTGAACGAGGGAAATATGCTATCGTCCAGTGCCGAAGAGCTCTCCACCTCTCTTTTTGAGATGCTTGCCTCCACAAAGAGTGATGACGAACTACAAAATGAGGTGAGACAAGTTTGTATATAAATCTATACATTTATTTATATAAATTTATATCTGTATCTTTCAAGAGAACTACTGTCATGGTGAAAAAAACAGTTTGAAATCTTGCTGAGCAAATTGTTTAGAGTTAGTTACTGTCGATATGTTGTCACTCACATAGTACATAAGGTTTTAAGCAGGCTACAAATGCACACTTCTGGAATTAATAATTTATTAGACAGAATTGTTCAACAATAACAGTAAAGTAATGAAGACTGAGACTGGGAGCTCCTGCATGTCTGCACTGTTGCTGGGTTCTTGGTGCTTTTAAAATAAAACACTTTTTGGCCAAACAAGAAAACATTATTGGACGATGCAGATAACAAAAAAAAAAATATATATATTATGTATATATATATATATATATATATATACATACATACATACATGTATATAGTTAAATAATGTTCATCCTAGGGCTGGGCAGTATATCGAGTTTGTATGATATATTGATATATTTTTTGTAAACGAAATGGAATGAGGCAATACCATTTATATGGATATACAGTGATTTGATACAAGCACATCTGAAAAATAGCACCAGACACATAGTTATTTGTAGTTGATTTTTCTGCATTATCTGTAAACCGAGTACCGGATCATGAGTAAGTACCTGAAATACTTTGAAACACACACACACAAACAAATAAATTATAAATTCTGTCAAAGATCAGAGAACTGATAAAAAACTGTTCATGAAGGAAAATGTATCATGTTACGTTGTAACCTCGTGCCTCAGCATTAAACGTTCATATTTGCAAGACTGCCGATACAATAATTAATTAACTATAACTTGCACAACTGCTTATTTGTGACCCTAGAGTCTCTGTGGAATACTTGATTCTGATTGGTCAGTCGCGACATTCCAAGGTCTGTTATCCCTCGATGATGTTCATGAAGGAAAATGTATCATGTTACGTTGTAACCTCGTGCCTCAGCATTAAACGTTCATATTTGCAAGACTGCCGATACAATAATTAATTAACTATAACTTGCACAACTGCTTATTTGTGACCCTAGAGTCTCTGTGGAATACTTGATTCTGATTGGTCAGTCGCGACATTCCAAAGTATGTTATTCCTCGATAACAACAGGTAAAAGCTGATAACACAGGCTCATCCGGGTAACTGAAGTTGGCGCTATACGCTCGCTAGGAACTGTTTTTCTCGGTGGAAGCTTTGTGTTTGGTTAGCTAATAAAATATTAAACTTCAGTTCAATATTATGTGTTTAATTATTCAATTATGTCATCCTTGTATCACGGACTCGCTCTCTCGTTTCATACAAACGCAGCTGCTGCCGTTTTGCGACAGTTGTTTTTTTTACATTGTAATGGATTATAAGATATAACTAACAAACTGGTAAGATTGTAAAACATTTTCGTCTTAAATCAATATATTTTATCGCCTTAAAGGGTTAGTTCACCCAAAAATGAAAATTCTGTCATGAATTACTCACCCTCATGTCGTTCTAAACACCTAAGACCTCCGTTCATCTTCGGAACACAAATTAAGATATTTTTGATGAATTCTGAGAGCTCTCTGACCCTCCCATAGACAGCAATGTAATTACCACGATCAAGGTCCAGAAACATAGCAAGGAGATCGGTAAAATAATCCATGTGACATCAGGGGTTCAACCGTAACAATCACGAAGCTACGAGAATACGTTTTGTGCGCAAAGAAAACAAAAATAACGACTTTATTCAACAATTCGTCTCCTCCGCGTCACCCTGGTGCCATTTTGGAGAATATCCACTGAACGTAAACTGTGTATGCTATTCTGTGTCAGCTGCGTGACGCAGTATTCCACCATAAAAAATTACGGTGTGTTAAACTTTGACAGCTCTAGAAGTTATAGAAAAAGATTGTGAAATTGTATTTGTTAGATGATAACTGACCAAACTAAGCAGGTGCCAACATGGACAGGTTGCGTGGAAAAGTCCTTATACCACCCCCCCCCCCCCCCCAAAAAAAAAAAAAAAAAAAAAAAAAGGATA
>NW_015546175.1:101506-108276 GCF_001515605.1 Sinocyclocheilus anshuiensis | reverse complement strand
CCCCCCCCCCCCCCCCCCAAAAAAAAGAAAAAAAAAAAACTGTAGGTTAAAATTTTAAAACACTATGACCCAGACTGCATTAAGGTGCTATTGGAACAAGCACTTGAGCTGGTCTGTGTCCACTACAGTGTGTTTTGTGGCATGAAAACATAAAAAATCAAGAAATCTATAGAAACTACATAGTGTTTTTGGTGGATTATGTCACTGTTACGATTATTTTATGGTAGAAAGTGTGACGTTGTATTTACAGTATTTATTTATTTTTAATTTTTTTGGTGGGTAATGCCTTTATAGTCGCTTTGAGACCACAGGGTGGTCCCCTGTGCCAACATTGTGCACTGTAGTACCTGAGATACATCCTGTTCTAATGTTCCTCACGTAGTTGACATGAAGCCAGCTATTCCACTGACACCTTTAGATGTGGGATGGACTTTGTGTGCCCGTCTCTTCAGTATTCTCTGCACGTGTCACTCCAAAGTCAACAACAGAAAAGTTAAGAGGCTGTCCATTCACTACCATTGAACCTGACAGTGACAGTGTGAAGAGCAGCTTTTAATATTTCACGTGTACTTCATAAATCATGACATTTGCTGATAAAGCAAATATATTTAGAGCAATGAAAAGATTAGACGATAAAGCTAATTTAAAGGCAATTTAGAATTGCTTTTCCAGGAGAAAACCACAGATTGATGGAATGCTTAAAAATATAACAGCTGAAAAACATATTGGAGCACAAATTCCGAGTATGGGACACCATACTTGGCCACACGTCACTTCACTTCAAATTAGAGTAATATGAATAAGATTTGTTCACTTGACAGTTAGGGGAAAGAAAATTCATGTCACTCTACAAAAACCTTACTGAGTGCAAAAATAGGCTTAAATTTCTTGAGTTTTTGTGAAAGTCATAAACAAATAACACTTTCTGTGATGGTAGAAAAAAGTACAATGAGCAAAATAACAATATAAATGCATTTAAATAAAAAGACTCTAAAAAGACGGCGCACCACACAAGCACAAAAAGACAAAAAAACTTGCAAAGTTTTTGTAATAATCTCTGGAGAGTACAGGAAATGTGTATCTACTGGAATGAAAAAGCTTTGTACTCTCAGCATGGAAGTGCACATTTGTTGCCTGCTCATGTTTTTTTGTTTTTTTTTAAGCACATTTACAGCTTTTATTTAGCAACCCTGCAGAGGAGTGCTATCTGTACAAAAGATCTGCTGAAAAGATTTTACAGTCATATCAGTGAAACTGTCATATCAATACCATTTTATTGTTATTTGGCTGTTAAAATCATTTTGGGAAGAGAGTGATTTTAGATTACACAGGATGTGGAGGACAGTGGCTTTTAACTGAAGTCAGATGAATGAAGGATGCAGCAACATTATAGTTCATTTACACTAGGCACAATTTTATCACCATGACTTTTAAAAATGTTTCCTTATGAGCTCCTTCACATTTTGCACTGTAATTAAAATGATTTTTTACTTTATCAATGTACTGTAGGTACTTAAAAAAAAAAAGAATAATAATAGTAATTTAAACGAAAATGAAAATTAGCTGTAAATGTACTCATCCTCAGGCCATCCGAGATGTAGATGAGTTTGTTTCTTCATCTGAACAGATTTGGATAAATGTAGCATTCCATCGTGTGCTAATCAATGGATCCTCTGCAGTGAATGGGTGCCGTCAGAATGAGAGTCCAAACAGCTGATCAAACAATCACAATAATCCACAAGTAATCCACACCACTCCAGTCCATCAATATTATGAATAGAGGACTTGATTATACCCTGGAAGCATTTTAAAGTAAAAAATGTCTTATTGATGGATTTGTTTCTTCTAAACAAGTAGATTTTCAATTCACAAGACGTTAACTGCAGAGGATCCATTGGGTTTTTGAGTCCTGCTGCCGCTATGGAATTTAAATGTAGAGTGGCTGCATGTATTTATAGGATGTATTTTACTGTACATTATAGTACATGAAGGATCAAAATATGCAGCTTTGTGAACTTTTCTTAAAGATGGATGAACATTTGCATACACTGGGGTGGATAGTTTTGGTTTCTTCTTTCTCAAACTGTACTAGTGAAATAAATAAATTAATAAATAAAACCCTTCAGTGTTCCCAAAGTATCACCCTTATTTTAGACATTTGCAGATCAGTATTATCCTTAAAAACTGCTCTTAGAGAGGTAATTGAGGAAGTCCAACATGATAATTCGATTTGACCACAAGTCCCCAGTACTGTTCTCATTAATTTAATTAACGTTGTCAGTGTCATTGTTTCACCATAAAGCATACAACTGTAGCTCATCATTTCAGTATCTGCCATACTGTAGTTCCCCTGAGAGATGATTGCTCAACACTATATGTATTATATTTTATGTAAAATTGATTTATGCATAAGACTAGACTGTGGCTTTTGTGGTGATTTTCAACTCATTAAGCTTCCTGAAGTCTTGAGCACATCCTGCCTGCTACCTTTAAAAGCTTTGCCTCTACTTGTGCGTAGCTTAGCTTTAGGTGTATTAGGATAATTACCTTCACAGTATGTTTACAGTACTAAAGTAAGATATTATTTGATTGACTTAATTACATTTTTAAAGTTTTAACAAGAGGTATTGGGATTCTTTACAAATGGCAAAATTTAAGAGGGTTCCATTTTTTTGTTAAGCCTAACTTGAAAGTAATTGTAGATTGTTTTTTTCATTTTGTTTATAAAGTTAAATTGAGTCTTTATGGTGCATTTTAATTATATTTTTTGTTGTTAGTGTCAGTATAGCTTTAGTTCATCCCTTATAACACTACAATTGTTCCATATGCATATGCTCACAATAGCTACACATTAAAATAATGCATAACACATGATAACACACAAAACAAGTAACTCTCAGAATGTTTTTTTTTTTGTCCAATGCACTATTGGACAGATGAAAGATGGCGCCTGTGTGTTGGTCGGCATGTCGTTTGTCTCGTCAGTTTTTAAATATCCATTCAGTACTTGTGGAATCAGTTGCCACCTGACATTAGGAGTGCTTCTTCTGTTTCTATTTTCAAGTCCAGACTTAAGACACATTTTTACTCTCTCGCCTTTCCGGGCTATTAATTGAATGTGAAACTGTTGTTATTGCCGATATTACAATTTTTTTTATTATTGTTTTTTAAATTTTACTTTATTTTAGAATTTACTGTGTTTTATTATTGGTTTTGTTCAGCACTTTGGTCAGTGTAACGCTGAATTTTAAATGTGCTCTATAAATAAAACTTACTTACTTACTACTTTTATACAATGCAGTACTCATGATTAGTGAAATGTGTTATAAAGTCCCATCTCTGCTGCATTTCACACTAAATTATAAGTACAGTCATACTGAACTTTTATGATTCACCAGTGTACACTGGATCCACTCAGGTCTACTTTCAGTCTCAGACGACCCACTTGGAGAACAATGGCCACTGATTTGCCGAAATGTGTGAAGTTCAGGGCATCAAATCTTTCAAATTTTAAAAGTTTTGTTTGAAGCACTTTGGATCACTTAGGTTTGACACAGTTTGTATTAATTGTTGTGGTTTTGTCATATTGCAGTACTGTATGTGTTCTGGTTGCTCTTTTGTGTAAACTTGTCACACATCTGCACACATCCTTTGTATCTAATCTCATATTTTTCACATTCATCTCTCTCTCACTGTTATATCTATCTCTCTCTCTCTCTCTCTCTCTCTCTCTCTCTCTCTCTCTCTCTCTCTCTCTCTCTCTCACTGTCAGCTGTTTGAGCTTTTAGGTCCTCAGGGGTTTGAGATGATCTCCAAACTCCTTCAGAGAAGGTCAGACATCGTGGACTCCCTGGTGTCCATCCCGTTGGATAGCAGACCTCACTTCAATTCAGGTGAGCTCAGTAGCAACTTCTCAGGACTTCACAGCATAAACATGGCAAATATCTCCTCTTGTTTAGTTTGACAAGTTTAGACACACATTATCACTATTTTTCTGTGATTTAGAATAATTGAAATGTCATCGAATAACACAAATGGAAATGTAGGGAAACACCACAATAGTCAGTGACTTGAAAGTAAAGCTCCCACATTTATATTATATATAAATTGATTTCAGTATAAACTTTTTTAAGACAGACCTACCATGATCAAATGGTACTTTTTGTGTGTAATTTTCAAGTTCCATCTGAAAAATTACAGTACCTGTAATCTTGAAGAGATGTACCTTAAATCCACTTAAATCAGAAAAGTCACTGTTACCTGTTACTGTCCCGACCAGACATGCTTATGGAATCCGCAGTTCTTTTTCCATGTATGTTGTTATGTACCTTTTTCTAAATTTCAAGTTCTTTATTCTTTGAATTTATGTTCATATTGTTGTGATTAATCTTGGAGGATTTTGGAATACATTCTGAAAACTTTTTTTGTTCAAGAGAGATGCTTAAATTTTCGTTTTTCGTTCATGGGTGGAAAAATTAATAACTTGAATATTCGATTTCTACACGTGGGCGGGAATTAAACGCCCCTTTCTGCTGATTGGTCAGCCAAAGATCAAACCGCACTGTCATCAGTTCTTCTGCAGTATCACGCAGCAGAATAATAGTCATCCACTGCTGCAGTTGTATGGATTCTTAACGCATTTATTGCAACTACATTTAATCTTTTTTCACCAAACAAACAGGGTAATGAATAGCTTGACACTACTCATACCGGGGCAGAGTCTAGACAGGGCTTTCTTCTGTGTATATATTAGGGCTGCAACAGAACCGGCTTTACTGATAAGATGCGCGTTAAATATCGCATGCGATTTATCGTGCAGCCCTAGTATATATAAATTCTATTTTTTGCATCAGCTGGGCATGGTAGGGTATGATATGACCGCTGCATCACGCCACGAGATGCATAGGATTATTTTACGACAGATATGCATCCGCTTAAAAAAAACAAACAAAACAAACTAAAGTCACCATTCTCTGCCATTAAATTGGCAAGTGCGAGATTTACAGTCTGGAAATACTTTAGGCTATAGCAAATTATTTCGCGGAGCCCCTATCACTTTGAGAACCGCTGGTCTACACAGAAGAGAAGACCTGTCTAGACTCTGCCCCGGTACGAGTTGTGTCGAGCTATTCATTAGTCTGTTTGATGAGAAACGTATGAAATGTAGTTGCAATAAATGCGTTAAGAATCCATACAACTGCAGCAGTGGAGGACTATTATTCTGCTGCGTGATACTGCAGAAGAACTGATGACAGCACGGTTTGATCTTTGGCTGACCAATCAGCAGAAAGGGGCGTTTAATTCCCACCCACATGTAGAAATCGAATATTCAAGTTGTTTATTAATTTTTCCACCCATGAATGCCGTTTTCTCATTTTTCTACTTTCAATATTAAATCAAAAAACGAATGATCGAATGATACACGGATTGCGACTCCTATCTCACAATTCTGACTTTTTTTTTTCTCATAATTGCGTGATACAAACTCGCAATTCTGACTTTTTTTCTCATATTTGCGTGATATAAACTCGCAATTGCGTGTTATAAAGTCAGAATTGCGAGATATAAACTCGCAATTCTGAGAAAAAAAGTCCGAATTACGAGATATGAATTCGCAATTGCGAGAAAAAAAGTCAGAATTGTAGTTTTTATCTCGCAATTCTCACTTTATATCTCGCAATTCTGACTTTATAACTTGCAATTGCGAGTTTATATCTCACAATTCTGTGAAAAAAGTCAGAATTGTGAGATAAAAAGTCGCAATTGTAACGTGTATGTTCCCGTTTAGTTCCTGTTGTCCTTATTTGGTCCTTCCAGTTCCTTTTCCCATTATTAGTATCACCTGTTCCTTGTTATTAGTTATCCCCATCACCTGTCTGCCCCTCGTTATCTGCCCTATTTAGTTCTAGCCTGTTCTGAGTTTTTGTCTGCAAATTGTTTTGTCTACATTGCTACGTGTGTTCTCCTGGTTCCTTTGGAAGTTTATTAAAGACTGTTTGAAATGAATTCCGCATCACCTCGTTCCTCGCTCCGTGCTCCTCACAGTAGCATCCAGTGACAGAATTCCAGACCCTAAAAGTGACAGTAAGCGGCGCCCCCTCTACCCGTGTTTGTTTTTCGTTTTTTGAATAGTGCGTTTGTTTTTTCCCATGTTCGTTTCTCCCCGTTAATATAGAGGAACGAGCGAGGTTCCACGTTCGTGCCGCTCGCCCTCGCCAGCTCCCTCGAGGGAGAAACCCTCGTGACGCTGTTCCGGATCGGGATAACCTACCATCGTCCCGCGGAGCTCCCAGACACCACCACCCTCGGCTGGAAGGAGGCAGTCATCCGGTGGAGCTTCTGATCCCGATCCGGGACCCATCTACCGGCCTTTCCCGAGTCAAGTAAGCCGGCCGTTCCTCAGGCAAGCCCACCGGACGTTAATGTGGCAAGCCCGCCGGCTGTTAATGTGGCAAGCCCAAAGGATGTTAATGTGGCAAGCCCCCCGTACGATAATATGGCAAGCCCGCCATGCATTCATGCCCCAGCCCCAGTGCCTGCTCCGCGTAAGCGCCTTCCAGAGCTCGCTCCAGTGTCGGCTCCAGCCCCAGAGCTCACTCCAGTGTCGGCTCCAGCCCCAAAACTCACACCAGTCCCAGCTCCTTGAATGCACTTCGCTGTGCCTGCTCCGCCAGGGCGCCCTCCAGTGCCAGCAGCACGTAAGCACTACCCTGTTCCCCAGTTCAGCCCAGGGAGGGCTCCTGTTTCCCCGTTAAGCCCAGGGAGGGCTC
>NW_015546175.1:96409-101194 GCF_001515605.1 Sinocyclocheilus anshuiensis | reverse complement strand
GGAAGGGCTCCTGATCCCCAGTTCGGCCCAGGAAGGGCTCCTGTTTCCGAGTATAGCCCAGGGAGGGCTCTTGTTTCCCCGTTAAGCCCAGGGAGGGCTCCTGTTTCCCCGTTAATCCCAGGGAGGGCTCCTGATTCCCCGTTTCCCCGTTAAGCCCAGGGAGGGCTCCTGATCCCCAGTCAAGCCCAGGGAGGGCTCCTGATCCCCAGTCAAGCCCAGGGAGGGCTCCTGATCCCCAGTCAAGCCCAGGGAGGGCTCCTGATCCCCAGTCAAGCCCAGGGAGGGCTTTGTTAAAAAAAAGTCAGAATTGTGAGTAACCTTTTTAACCTTTTTTTTTTTTTTTTTTTTAATTCAGTGGCGGAAACGGGCTTCCATAAAAACAAAAACAAAAAAAAAAACTAAAATTTAAACAAGCCCAAAAAACATCAGGACCCTTATTTTGAAATGTATACACTATAGTGGGCTGATCCTTCAGATGAGAGATAAAATATGCATTCTTACAACCGTCTAAAACATATCATGTAAAGATCATAAAATAGACATTGTGATAATTTATCAACTCATAAGTTCATAAGCAATCGCTTGGCATAAATGTGTGCTATTCATTGATTGAGAATCACTTTGAAGCAGTCTGAAGCGCTGTTGCGTGAGCCTGTAGAACACCTTGTGAGACTGCAACGTGCAGTGCTCTTTTTTTAATGAAATAATAGCCTTTTGAAGTTTAATCATCAATAGGCTGTATTGCGATTTGTTTTTCCATCCCCAAAATATAAGATGTCTTAAAATGATCATTAAGACTTTTGTTTTACAAACAAGGGATTTTGCTTTATTCACACACATACTCCTAAATACATTTTACAGTTCGCACACATCTATTTTAGTCGCAAATGTGACTGAAGCACCTGCACTGTCGAGCCCTGTCTTTGTGAAATATCCACTGCGTCTCTGCTCTGCAGGAATGTCAGCGGGAGTAAACAGTTCTCGAGCACACAGAACGAGCAGATATGAAATGTGTAGGGCGACGGGAGATTTTCCACTAGTCAATCGATCCCGGATGGTTTCATTTATTTCAGGTGGATTACAAAAAAAAGTATAAGAGGATAAAAATTATAAAAGCAAACATGTTTCTCCAAATATACTTGGGCACTTGTTAAAGGGTTAGTTCACCAAAAAATTAAAATTAGCCTGTGTTTTACTCACCCTCGAAGCATCCTAGGTATATATGACTTTCTTCTTTCAGAGGAATCATATCGGAGTTATATTAAAAATTGTCCTGGCTATTCCAAGCTCTATCATTGCAGTCGGCGGGTGTTTCTGTTCAACTGTTCACAAGTCATCAAATAAAGTGCGCACATCCATAATAAAACGTGCCTCACATGGCTCCGGGAGGTGAATAAAGGCCTCCTGTAGCAAATCCATGCGTTTTCATAAGAAAAATATCCATATTTCAGACGTAATAAACACTTTTCTCTCACTTCCGGTGTCTGTCATACGCGGAAGGCGTTCCGGCGGAACGGGTCACTAAATCATTGGCTCAATGGATTCTTAAAAAAAAACACAAAAAAAACAAAACATGGATTCATTCAGTAATGAAACACCGCCGTGTGTTGCTCGGAGATGCACAACAGTTCTGCAGTGGCTTTGTGTGGAGCCATTGGCGAAATTGAGCAAAAACAGACAGTACTAACAATATTGTGTCTAAAATGTAATATAATATTAACTTCTTATTTATTGAGCTGTTGTATAAAATCAATATTACATTTGTAATCGTGCAGATATTCAGGAAAAAAACAGCATTCTTGGTCATGTGATATTGGTAAATGATCAGTCAAAGTCAAAAACCCATAGGCTATATTATGCAGTCAGTCATTGTCCTGCATCATGCTGAACCACTATCAGTCCAGTTATCAGACCAAACATTGAAAATAAAGACTTATTTTACCCATGGACGGATGATCCTCTACTGGAGAGGTATTACCGAATATGTGATTGTCTGACTGAACCATATCAAGACATGAGCATATTAACATAAAAAAGCCTTTTTTAACTAGTGTGTTTCTTCTGCTTTGAGTAAATGCCTGAAAATGACATTTTAACCCAACTTGGGAATATGTGCTTATGAAATATGTAAGCGTTCTAGTTACCAGTCTCTTATTCTGTCTTCACACATCTAAAACAGAGAACGGTTGTTGGAGCTTTGTTTTTAAAAGTGTGAGCGGGGTGCTTAAGAACACAGCATGAGGTCTTCCACCGCAAGTATCACATAAACCCGTCTACAGCCAGCTACAATAATAAACTGTCACTTTCATAAGCACTGTGAAGTGTGACAAGCCCACAGACAATAAAATATGCTGCAATAAAGTAAAAAAATAAAATAAATCAAAGCTAGTTCAGTGTAAAGTGTCTTTAAGAGGGTTTCTGTCTTTCTACACTCACCGTGAGAATAAGTGACTGAATATATGTGCAGCTCTATTGCGGGACTGTAATTTCTAAGCTATATATCATTTCAGTTAGCACTCTCTTCCTGTGAGCACTTGGCCATTAATGAGGAACTGAGCTGCTCTTAATCCATTAAACTTCCACTTTTTAGTGAAATGACCCTTTTGTGTAAGTGTTCATAAAATTATTACAATTACCAGAAGGTCGCCTCAGCTAGTGTGCGGCACTGTAAAAAGCTCTGGAAGTGAGTGAAGTATTCACAGTGCTGTATAGTCAAAGTTTATATATATATATATATATATATATATGATCATATCAAAATTGTATTCGATTTAGAGATTTGAGATATATTTTGCATACTACTTTCTTACTGTGTGCACCTATGTACAACAACTTAAAAAGTGTGGAGTATACATGGGAAAGACATCCCATGATGCACCTTTTGCACCTGTAATCTAGGCAAGCCGCAGGAGTTTTGATATATATATATATATATATATATAGACAACACCCACAAAAGTCTTCTACAAGTCATGATCGGCCGCTTTATATGTTAAACAGAATTTAATTTACGGATTTATTCACATATAAACATGGATCAAATTACATACAGTACATAATTAGCTCAAACGTGAGTGTGTCACACTCGAGAGCAAATTTATATTCCATAATATTTTATTCCTGTATTTTCCTACATATTACCTGGAGATGACTTGAAAAACATACATAAACCATATATTGTTGCAATTGTGAGTTTATTGTGTTTACGTTTCTGCTTTTTATTCAGCTTATAAGATAGGCTACTTCTATGAATCTGGTTTGGACTTTCTGCGCGAGAGCGCCCTCCGGCTTCGAGTATGAATGAAACACACACTGCATGAGAGTGTAGCGCTTTAATGATCACATCGTTTTGGATACGAATAAAACGTCATGCATAGACTATCTTGTCTCTTTGCATTTAAATATATATTTATTCACACCAGTACCTGAAAACCTCTACATGGACAGAAATAATGAGAGATCTTTATTTGTTGTCCAAAGATGAATAAAGTCTTATGGGTTTGAACTGACTCGAGGGTGAGTAAATGATTTTTCAGAATTTTCAGTTTTGAGTGAATTATCAATTTGAGTTTCCGTCTCATCTGGTCCTTCTCTTTCATATTTGGTTTTCTTTTTTGTTTTCCTTATCCATGTTATATTGTTTTCTGTGAAAACTTACACCGCTATCTGCATTAACAAATAACGTGACCATGGCAACAGTCAATTTTTTTAATGGCAAAACCTGGGTCTCTGTCGTGAAACACTTAACGGTTTCCCTTTGCTAAGGGAAGTATTTAAGGGATTATATGCAGCACCCTTAAGTCATTCTCTTAGGGGAAATCACGCCTCAAGTCTCATACTTAAAGGGGTCATATGATGCTTTTTTAAAGATCATTATTTTGTGTAAGGAAAACTTGAAATCGCATCATATGACCCCTTTAAGGGAAAAACTTAAGGTGCTTTATGCAACAGGGCACAGACCCGGTTCTACGTGGGTGCTAAATACCCTCAAACGAAAGCAAAAACACTCTCGATTGAACATCTGGCAAACTATCAAGGGCGTATTTGTGTTTGTGCTCCGGACAGGATAAAAAGTTACTATTTACCATGTGTTTTTGCAGTGTTGAGCAATGTAGCCAATCACAGATTGCAGGCTTTCACATTGAGCAGCATTAACTACACAGAGCCGTTGTTCACTGACGAGCTGCGCAAAAAGTTGCACGAATATGAACGTGGTTTTGCGCAGTTTTGCGCAGCTCGTCAGTGAACAACGGCTCTGTGTCGTTAATGCTGCTCAATGTGAAAGCCCGCAGGTGATGGAGATTTACCGCTGATTACAGAACCGGCTTTTCTGACAAGATGCGTGTTAAATATCGCATGCGATTTATCATGCAGCCCTAATAATAATTCAGTATTTGTCATTTTTTTTTAAATATAAGCATGGGCTAACACCCCCCATTTATTCAGATGGCAACTTTTTTGCTTCAAATTTCGAAATTATACAATCTAATTTAGATTAAAAACTGCTCATGCAGCATGTACGCAGAATCTTTGTTTGGATCGTGATTAAAATACAGTGGTTGCCTCTAACTGAGTGGAAAGAGCACAGGCAAAGCCTTAGTTTGTTTATATGAAGAGATGTCTTTTATTTGTGTTATTTATTTGATTTGGGGTTTGTTTTAACATTTCATATTTAAATTTTCACAAAGAAATTGCTTTTTGTCCAAGCAGTAATAAAAGGACATATTTTCATTTATAATTTCTCAAAAAAAAAAAAAAAAAAAATTGTGAGAAAATATAATCGGG
>NW_015546175.1:89022-96211 GCF_001515605.1 Sinocyclocheilus anshuiensis | reverse complement strand
TTTATAATTTCTAAAAAAAAAAAAAAAAAAAAAATTGTGAGAAAATCTAATCGTGAAATCAGTATTGTGAATCGTATCGAATTGTGAGTTGAGTGATTTGTTACATCCCTTGTCACACTTAAGGAGCACGGAACGAGGAGACACGGAGATAGCTTCAAATAACAGTCTTTAATGACTCAAAAGGCAAGGAACGTCTGGAGATGCACAAGGATGACATTCAAGAAACGACAAACACTAACTGAATGAACTGGGGCTTTTAAACACAGGATAATCAGGGAGGAACGAGACACACCTGGAATCAAATAAACTAATTAATGAAACACAGCTGGACACAAATGATAACCAATGAGGACAGGACACAGGAAGAACCAAATAAGGGCAAACAGGAAAATACAATTGACATCCCTATTTTACAGAATATATTTTTTTGGCCACAATTTGTTATACTTACTTGTTAGAAGTAAATAAACATGATTCAAGTTATTTTTTATAATGAGTGCATTGAAAACTTATTGAAAGAAAATAACTGATAAAATCAATCACTGCTATTTTTTCAGGCAGATTAAGTTGTAATTTTAACATTTTATTTGTAGATTTAACATTTGTAGATGCTGTAAAACAAAAGCTGTAAAAATTCTAAAAATCTTTTAGAGCTCCTTGTTTTTACATTTTTATAATCCATTTGAAAAATATATTACACATTAATTAATAAATCTGTATATATACACATTTATTTAATTTACAAGTTCCATGTTTGTTTTTTTAATTCACGTAAACCATAGCTTCTGACCTTTAAATTAAAACAAAATCATGATTTTATGACATTAATTATAGCTTTATTCAGAAACAGTAGTATCTTAATGTTATTTGTGGATGTTACTTCTCATTTTATTGCAAGTAGGCTAACAGCGCCCCCTAAGTAAATAAAATGCCTTACCGGATGGGAATTAGGACCCGGGGAGGCTGCTGCACGCGCTAGTGACAGTTGACGTTATCCCTACTAGTATGCATGTGTTTTTACTATCTTTAAATTAAATAGTGTAATATCACATATATTGACTTTATATTGGCCATTGGCCACCCTGCTCTCTAGGATATTGGCACTGGCCATCAAAAAACCCATATCGGTTGACCACTGATAATAATAATCATAATTATATTAATAATAATTGTCAATTTTTGATGGGTAGTGTATTTAGGACCACATTTCTTTGGATTAAAAGTTAAGAATAATTTTAGTAATTTTATATTTTCATTTAATGACAACTCTTGACAACCTGATGCTTTGTTGAGCAACTTCATGAAGTTCACAGGTGTCAGTAATGATAGAAGCGTTAAAAATATAGTGTGTAGCTCATAAATCATCGACAGCTGTGTGTCTGTACCAGCTCCCCATAACTTGAGGGAGTGAGTCGCATGAAAGGACGAGAGGAGGGGATATTCAGCGGCCATGTCTGTAGAGGCTCAGGGGGTGCAGACGTGACCGTGTCCCCAATAGAGCACAGAAGAAAAGCCCACAGTGCCTTTGAGATGGAAATGTTAAGGAGGTAGCGAGGGTGTCCAAGGCAGTATGAATTATTCAAAAGAACCTTTTGAGTCTTGACGGTCAATATCTGTGACTGAAAGGAGAGACAAGCCCAGAACTGCGGTTCTCAGAATAGGATTCTTAGATCTGAAAGTATGAGCTGGTTTGTCTGTAATAGGCATTTCTGTCTGAACTATGAGATGTGAATTAGGTTACAACCAGTTTGGAATAAGAATGTACGAGTATCAGGCTTTGTGTTACACTGATAGCACAGTCGAGTTCACACACAATACCATGAATGCATGTTTCATGCTCCTTCATGTATCCATGGAAACATGAGTGTCCTGTCATAGAAAATACACCAGTGTGCAGGCATTTTTAGTTTTTTTGTATACATAAGATAAGATACAGTAAGAACATGAACAAAGAAACAAATTAAAACAAACTGACAAATACAATAAAACAAAGATACAACTGAAATAAACAGTGCTTTAATTTTTCCATGAAAGGTCTATTTGTTAATCGATCTCGCTTCTGAATTGCGAATAGCAAAAATGCATCATAGATAAATGTCTGAATATTATTGCATATATAAACAGCTGGAGACTCTGGTGAGATAGAATTTGCAAGATAATGTCTATATAGCGATAACAAATGCATGTGTGTTTTCTTAATCTCTTCAGTACCGACAGCAGAACCGTTAACGTCAGAGCTTATCGATACTCCAGTCTTTCATAATTTAGCCCCGGGGCCAATTTAATACCGGGTTTCGGTACCCATCCCTATTCTGAATGTATAAATATAAATCTGAATATATAGAAGTACTTTTGAATATATAAATATAAAACTGAATTTATAAATGTAAAGCTGAATATATAGAAGTACATCTGAATATATAAATGTAAATCTAAATATATAGATACAAATCTGAATATATAGAAGTAAATCTGAATATATAAATGTAAATCTGAATATATAGATAGGGCTGCACGATTAATCGAATGCGATTGTCATGCGTATCTCGTCAGTAAAGCCGGTTCTGTGATTAGTAGTAAATCTCCATCACGTGCGTTCAGATGGAGCGGCATTTACTACACAGAGCCATTGTTCACTGACAAGCTACACAATATCGCGTTCATAATTGCAGGCGATTCATCACTTCTTTGCTTGCGTTCTCTCATAGTTTATACAACCCTCTGCATATGTGAGAGTAAATCACTCACATATGCAACTAAATCTTACTCTGGGCGACTAAATAATGTCTATCATTAGCCATTGTCTAATAAATTCTTACATTTTACTCGCCAGTATGTGTGTGAAAGGCTAATTATAAGTTTAGCATAGATATATTTTCACTCGCTGAACACTGACTGAGCGCTTCAGAGTTTACTCTCCGTCAAGCAATCTGTACTATTTCAGTTCAGCTCAATGGATGCACAGCGCACCTGTATTTGACACACCGTAAACTCTAGTGTGAAGGTGCACGACTCTACGTCGCTTTGCTGATAGCGCTGTTTCTCACATACATTTATATTTTCTCAAAAAAAAAAAAAAAAAAAATTGTGAGAAAATCTAATCGTGAAATCAGTATTGTGAATCGTATCGAATTGTGAGTTGAGTGATTTGTTACATCCCTTGTCACACTTAAGGAGCACGGAACGAGGAGACACGGAGATAGCTTCAAATAACAGTCTTTAATGACTCAAAAGGCAAGGAACGTCTGGAGATGCACAAGGATGACATTCAAGAAACGACAAACACTAACTGAATGAACTGGGGCTTTTAAACACAGGATAATCAGGGAGGAACGAGACACACCTGGAATCAAATAAACTAATTAATGAAACACAGCTGGACACAAATGATAACCAATGAGGACAGGACACAGGAAGAACCAAATAAGGGCAAACAGGAAAATACAATTGACATCCCTATTTTACAGAATATATTTTTTTGGCCACAATTTGTTATACTTACTTGTTAGAAGTAAATAAACATGATTCAAGTTATTTTTTATAATGAGTGCATTGAAAACTTATTGAAAGAAAATAACTGATAAAATCAATCACTGCTATTTTTTCAGGCAGATTAAGTTGTAATTTTAACATTTTATTTGTAGATTTAACATTTGTAGATGCTGTAAAACAAAAGCTGTAAAAATTCTAAAAATCTTTTAGAGCTCCTTGTTTTTACATTTTTATAATCCATTTGAAAAATATATTACACATTAATTAATAAATCTGTATATATACACATTTATTTAATTTACAAGTTCCATGTTTGTTTTTTTAATTCACGTAAACCATAGCTTCTGACCTTTAAATTAAAACAAAATCATGATTTTATGACATTAATTATAGCTTTATTCAGAAACAGTAGTATCTTAATGTTATTTGTGGATGTTACTTCTCATTTTATTGCAAGTAGGCTAACAGCGCCCCCTAAGTAAATAAAATGCCTTACCGGATGGGAATTAGGACCCGGGGAGGCTGCTGCACGCGCTAGTGACAGTTGACGTTATCCCTACTAGTATGCATGTGTTTTTACTATCTTTAAATTAAATAGTGTAATATCACATATATTGACTTTATATTGGCCATTGGCCACCCTGCTCTCTAGGATATTGGCACTGGCCATCAAAAAACCCATATCGGTTGACCACTGATAATAATAATCATAATTATATTAATAATAATTGTCAATTTTTGATGGGTAGTGTATTTAGGACCACATTTCTTTGGATTAAAAGTTAAGAATAATTTTAGTAATTTTATATTTTCATTTAATGACAACTCTTGACAACCTGATGCTTTGTTGAGCAACTTCATGAAGTTCACAGGTGTCAGTAATGATAGAAGCGTTAAAAATATAGTGTGTAGCTCATAAATCATCGACAGCTGTGTGTCTGTACCAGCTCCCCATAACTTGAGGGAGTGAGTCGCATGAAAGGACGAGAGGAGGGGATATTCAGCGGCCATGTCTGTAGAGGCTCAGGGGGTGCAGACGTGACCGTGTCCCCAATACAGCACCGAAGAAAAGCCCACAGCCGCCTTTGAGATGGAAATGTTAAGGAGGTAGCGAGGGTGTCCAAGGCAGTATGAATTATTCAAAAGAACCTTTTGAGTCTTGACGGTCAATATCTGTGACTGAAAGGAGAGACAAGCCCAGAACTGCGGTTCTCAGAATAGGATTCTTAGATCTGAAAGTATGAGCTGGTTTGTCTGTAATAGGCATTTCTGTCTGAACTATGAGATGTGAATTAGGTTACAACCAGTTTGGAATAAGAATGTACGAGTATCAGGCTTTGTGTTACACTGATAGCACAGTCGAGTTCACACACAATACCATGAATGCATGTTTCATGCTCCTTCATGTATCCATGGAAACATGAGTGTCCTGTCATAGAAAATACACCAGTGTGCAGGCATTTTTAGTTTTTTTGTATACATAAGATAAGATACAGTAAGAACATGAACAAAGAAACAAATTAAAACAAACTGACAAATACAATAAAACAAAGATACAACTGAAATAAACAGTGCTTTAATTTTTCCATGAAAGGTCTATTTGTTAATCGATCTCGCTTCTGAATTGCGAATAGCAAAAATGCATCATAGATAAATGTCTGAATATTATTGCATATATAAACAGCTGGAGACTCTGGTGAGATAGAATTTGCAAGATAATGTCTATATAGCGATAACAAATGCATGTGTGTTTTCTTAATCTCTTCAGTACCGACAGCAGAACCGTTAACGTCAGAGCTTATCGATACTCCAGTCTTTCATAATTTAGCCCCGGGGCCAATTTAATACCGGGTTTCGGTACCCATCCCTATTCTGAATGTATAAATATAAATCTGAATATATAGAAGTACTTTTGAATATATAAATATAAAACTGAATTTATAAATGTAAAGCTGAATATATAGAAGTACATCTGAATATATAAATGTAAATCTAAATATATAGATACAAATCTGAATATATAGAAGTAAATCTGAATATATAAATGTAAATCTGAATATATAGATAGGGCTGCACGATTAATCGAATGCGATTGTCATGCGTATCTCGTCAGTAAAGCCGGTTCTGTGATTAGTAGTAAATCTCCATCACGTGCGTTCAGATGGAGCGGCATTTACTACACAGAGCCATTGTTCACTGACAAGCTACACAATATCGCGTTCATAATTGCAGGCGATTCATCACTTCTTTGCTTGCGTTCTCTCATAGTTTATACAACCCTCTGCATATGTGAGAGTAAATCACTCACATATGCAACTAAATCTTACTCTGGGCGACTAAATAATGTCTATCATTAGCCATTGTCTAATAAATTCTTACATTTTACTCGCCAGTATGTGTGTGAAAGGCTAATTATAAGTTTAGCATAGATATATTTTCACTCGCTGAACACTGACTGAGCGCTTCAGAGTTTACTCTCCGTCAAGCAATCTGTACTATTTCAGTTCAGCTCAATGGATGCACAGCGCACCTGTATTTGACACACCGTAAACTCTAGTGTGAAGGTGCACGACTCTACGTCGCTTTGCTGATAGCGCTGTTTCTCACATATGCAAAGAGAGAGAGCGAGAGTCTTACATACCATGCTCAATCAACGTGCTACATGTAAACCATATTCTTTGTTGTATTTTCCTGTCAAAATAACGGAGTTCATTTAGAATTATTCAGCTTTTAAGAACAAGCAGAAGATATGCCAGGTTGTCCACTAGTGGGCGGAGCTAATGCGCAAACGGCATTCTCATTGGCTGGCGCTCATCTATTACCGTCTATTACATACATTATATGTATGATTATATGTATGTATGTATGTGTGTGTAAAATAGTATATCAGTCTGGTGACTAAACTGAAAAAAATTACTAGCCAATGGCGATTATAACGCCAAGGTGTGCGTAGAGGGTTGTTATAATTTATTTACCTCTTCACAACTTAAGTAAATAATTAGTCGACCTGATGCTGTTTTAAAGCCATATTAGCCTACCTTTTTTTTAGGATCACAAAAGAAAACATTATAAAAAAATATGAATGAATTGTAACATTCTTCAATGTTTTTACAAAAAATTATTCAAATGTCATAGCATTATTCCAAGCAACTCGTTCCGTATTCCAAGTCTTAAGGCATACGGTAGGGTTTGCCGAGAAACAAATCAAAAATCTATTCTATTATTAATCGAAAATCTCCAGTCACCGCATTCGTGCATTTGTATGAGTGCGCAGCAGTTCGCGCCGGTGCACATAGGAAAAGCACACAAGCGAGTCATTTTGAAACATCAAGACAAATTAAATCATGACAGGAAACACAATACTTTCTTCTCTGAGGTTAATATATCTATAATGACTAAAAGCTGTCTAAAAGCACTTCAGTTCATCACAATCTCACGGCGTTCCATTAATTAATGAAGCTGTCTGCACAGCTTATATACTGTATATATAATATAAGCTTAATATATAAATTATACAGGGTGATAAGTTACGACATGAGGGTGAGTAAATTATGACAGACTTGTCATTTTTGGGTGAATTATCCCCTTATGAAATGTTATTTTGAAAGTAGAGGTTACAAGATACCATACAAGATATTAATAGAGATGTTAAAGAGGTGGTTCAGTGGATTTTTCTATGCTTGACTCTGTTTATGGC
>NW_015546175.1:88102-88436 GCF_001515605.1 Sinocyclocheilus anshuiensis | reverse complement strand
ACAGTCTAACATGTGTTAATGCTTCGTTTTTAAAAAAACACATTATTTTTCACATAATTTACCATTATTCCACACCGCTCTGTCCCTTCTTTGAGTAACGTGCTGATCAATTTCCTGCTTTTATGAAGCCCCTCCCTCAGAAATAGGCGATGGGCTCTGATTGGTTAGCTAGCCCAGTGTGTTGTGGTTGGCTAAACCGCCTCTAGTGCGCGTCTAATTCGCTGTTATTTGTAAATGCTACTGCTTATGTTAGCTTTTAGTCAAGTCAAGTCAAGTCTGCTTTATTGTCAATTCTTCCACATGTACAGCACATACACACAGAGAATTGAAATTG
>NW_015546175.1:70696-87593 GCF_001515605.1 Sinocyclocheilus anshuiensis | reverse complement strand
GAACATTGATTTTGAAACTTGTGAATCCATTAGAATTGTTAGAAGACAGAATCGCGATTCATATATGAACAGATTTTTACGTGCACCTCTAGTTTTCGCTTCCTCTTCTCTAAAGCAGTGCAGCATGGCTTTGCCCCCTTTGCTGTCTTTTCCCGAGGGTGGGGTTTAGCTGGGTTTGTGATGTCACGAACCCGGGAAGTAACTCGTTGTAATCCCTACCAGCCGTTTTTTAGGCATTAAACTGCCAGAATTTTAAAAGACGATATCTCCGTTTGCATTGAACTTTCAGCTTCGTAACTTTGCAGATATTGTTTATGCTCAAACAGCAACATTACACACTAACTAACATTAAAAAAGTGAAATCGCAATGAACCACCCCTTTAATACATGGAAGCCTGTATACATGGGAGTTAGACAACATCTGAACAAGCCAGTGCTCCTTGTTAATGATCTGTCTAACGCCTCTGAGGCTGGAAAGCTGGTAAATGTTTTGTTAGTAGCACAATGGAGACCTGCTGTACATTCTGTCAATTTTTTTGTGCATCATTGTGAGCTGGTTTGAGGGTTGCTGTAGGTCTGAGCTTACCTCAACTAAGAACATGGTTGTTTGGGCACCCACAGGCTTTGATAAGTTGAACTTGCTGGTTTTAAAGCAGTTCAGCCCAGCAGCAGCAGCATATTAAGAAGATGAAAGCCAAACGCAGTAGTTTAATGTTATTACTGACGTGAGTGAGAGAAGATCACAGCTGAAGACAGCCTGCCTCTTGGTGATAATTTCTTATTCTTTCATTCTCTTTATTTAATGGAAGACCAAAACAGAATTACTTAGTGAATTAAGGTCTTTCATTTTTTATATCTAGCCTATCTGACACAATTTTAAAGACTAAAAAGAACACAAGCAATGTGGAGCTTCGAAAGAGTACTTTGTTTCTAAGCTATGTCTTGGAACGTTTCATGTTTAGAATAGCATGCCAACATATAAGTAGGTTTTTTTTTGTTTGTACACTTGCGTAGAATGCAAATTATCTCTATGCATTGAAAACTCAGATGACCTACTATTGTTGACAAATTGAGTAGCATATAACAGCTTCGAAACACTGTATTGCACAATACAATGTGCATGACTAGACTTTTCATTTCCAGTGTGATGAATGACCCAGAGGTTATTACAGCCTTATTTTGGACTCATTGTTTGGTCAGACTGCCAAATGTTTCAACTGTTGTACACAAAATGTAATTATAAATGCAAATAAGCCTGTGGCATTTGGTAGACTTAAGAAACAGAACAGTTTTTTTCTCCTCCTCATCCTCCTTTGGCTAAGGGAGAACGGTGCGGCCGGTGGGCTTGACTGAGGAATGGCCGGCAGGCTGGAGAGAGCTACGGCCGGCGGGCTTGACTTCGGAGTGGCCGGTGGGCTTGACATTGGCGCGGCCGGCAGGCTGGTTCTGGCTCGGGGCCGGACGCTCTCCAGACATCGGAGGATTCCTTCCCTCCAGCTTAGTCCCGTGGTGTCTGGGAGGTCCACGGGGCGATGGTAATTGGCCCCGTGCCAGAACAAAGAGTTGATGGTGGCGTCATCTAAAACCGTCACCGCGGCGAGCCCGCAGAACTCCCTGGGATACTCAACGAAGGGGAGATCTCTACGGGCTAGCACGATGAAACGTGCAGCGATCTCCATAAGCGCGGGGGGAAAACACGGAAAACAAAAACTTTCAAAAACCGGATACAAAACGGGGAGAAGGGGCTCCGCTTACTTTTTGTTAGGTGCTGTCTTCTGTCACGGTTTTTCCTACTGTGTCAGAGCGAGGAGCGAAGGAGATGTAGGAGAATTCACCATGAACACTCTTTATTTACAACATAGAATCAAGGAACACACACGTAGGAACGGGGATCGATGATCGAGACAGCACGCAGGACTATGGAAACACAGGGCTAAAATACACATGGAAACTAATGGGACAGGGAGCTCGGGAGCCTGGCCTCGGCACTCGGCCCGGTCTCCATGGATGGACCCCTACAACCCCCCAAAAAAATCCTTGGGGAGAATATCGTCTTTAGAGGCCCTCCGTAGGCCTAACTCTGGAACTGTGGCCCTCCCTGGGCTTGACTTAGGGACTGGAGCCCTCCTTGGGCTGAACATGGGAACTGGAGCCCTTTCTGTGCTAGACTCGGGGACAGGAGCCCTCTCTGGGCTAAACTCGGGGATTGGAACCCTCTCTGGGCTAAACTCGGGGACTGGAACCCTCTCTGGGCTAAACTCGGAGACTGAAGCCCTCTCTGGGCTGAACTCAGGGACTAGAACCCTCTCTGGGCTGAACTCTGGGCTGAACTCGGAGACTGGAACAAAACAAAACGGGGAGAATCACCCCAACCATTCTAGAATTAATTATTTCCAAATATATTTAAATCATCCGGTGAAAATTCTATATATCGCAGAAAAACAAAATATCTCAGTGTCAGCTTTTTTTTTTTTTTTTTTTAACTGTGCAGCCCTGATTTGAAACATTAATTGTGGAATAATGCTTACTGGATCACCTACTATTTTATTTTTCAAATAGCTAATTTGGTTAGTTTAGTTAGTAAGCTGCTGTTTCTTTCTGAGCTTAGCCATGTTTTCTTTCAATCCAGTGTCTGAGTGAGACTGCCAAAAAAAAAAAAAAAACCTTGATCAAAACAATTATTTAATTTTACATTTTTTGTATGTCCACCAATATATAACAGTATTGTAAAGCTAATGGATTGTGCTTTGTGGTTAGTGTAATGGAAATTAGATTATTATTTGTTGGATACCATGGATAAATAAATTGTGTAAATGTGATGCAGGTGTTTTCACTTAAGCTTCTCCACTGGTAATAGAAGAAGCAAGAGCTTGTGTCAGGTGAAGTGTTTGTTTGGAATTACTATGTGAATATGTGTGTGTTTGTGTGTCATCTCATAATAACTTAGAAGTAGCAGTTTACCAGGTGTCCTTGAATATCTGCTTTTAATTCATTTTGATTAATTAAAACAGACAATTCAAACAGTTCT
Organism: Sinocyclocheilus anshuiensis; assembly: GCF_001515605.1. Lineage (NCBI taxonomy): Eukaryota > Metazoa > Chordata > Actinopteri > Cypriniformes > Cyprinidae > Sinocyclocheilus > Sinocyclocheilus anshuiensis. The sequence continues at coordinate 84,565 of NW_015546175.1, read as the reverse complement.
CAACTCTATTGGCAGTTTACTCCTGAGGTTTATATCAGACACCTTATTCAAATATCTTTTGTGTTTTGTTCAAATATCATTGTGATGTTTCTATCATTTTAATCAGTAAGGTCACAGGATGATCAGTGATTTATTACTAAATGCATTACTTGCCCACCGTGGTACCGCCCCCACGGTTGTTTTGCTTTTTTATAGAAATTAAAACTGTATAGTTCCGTTGGACGATGGACGCTACAATTGTAAAGTTAAAGCGTCTGCTCCATACAGCATGCAGCACAGTGCAGCAGGAGTGAGATTTCACTGATCACATGAAGGGTGCGAGCGGTTCAGGTGTATACGAGCTTGAAACTGTGCACGGAAAAATGATGAGGAAATGATAGCAGATGGATGATTTGGTTTTCAAGTGAAATGTAAAAGTAAAGTAAAAGAACGCTTCTTAAACCAGAGAAGGTGAACATGTTGGTTTTCTAGGCAAAAAAAAAATGTGCAAGCACTGTCACCGACAGCCAATTTAGTTTTGTCGCAAGTTTATATACCAGTGTGAAAATTTCCACACCATCATATCCCTAATGGAGCTACCAATCTTTTTCAGTTAAAAATTAAGAATTGTGAGTTATTATCTTATGCATGGATTTTATTTTAATTTCATGCTGCTTCCTTAAAGCGTATAGCTGATGTCAATATGAGAGATCCTCTGGTGTAGACAGAAACAGTGCTGGTTACACATGAACTCCGCTTATGACTTCAACATATGAAAGAGATTTTTTTTTTTTTTACACTAAGTGTGCTTAGTACCTGCTAGCCTGAATAATTTCACACCCAAACCAATCCTGTTATACTGATGTTTGTCGATAAATTCTCTCCTGTAACTCATTTGTTGAGGGAAACAGGACGAAAAAGTTTGCCAAGTAGTAAACTTAACATGAATTCAACTGGTCACATTTTTTGGAACAGCGTGAAGGCCATTGAACAAGATAGAGACACAAGACTATTCAGTGAGCTTTAGAGCTTTAGATGGCAATTAAAACAGATGTGTTGCATAATTAACATTGTCATTAAAGGGGACATGTCTGATTAGATCAGGCTGGTTGGTAATGACCTGTCTGAAAACTGAGCTCTGTCACTTCTTGGAACTTAAACTTGCATTCAGGTGGCTCCATCTCCTGCTTTTTTGCACACAAAGGTGTCACACTGGCAGGTCTTGCCTTTCACAGACTGTCTGGCATCAAGTTCAAGAGGCAGGAAGATTGAATGTTTGCACCATGTCTGTGTCTTTCATGTTTGGCTCCCGTCGGACTGCTTTGCTGGTCAATCTTAAGTTAAAAAGACATAATATACTGGAGAACATATCGAATACATATCGAAAAGTGCATCTGCAGTTTCCGAAAGGGATCATGTCATGAAAAATCTTCTGAAAAATGTTTGAAATAAGAATTCAGTATACTGTAATAACATACTGCAAATTTCAGGACATTTTTCAGGAAATTTCTTTCAGAGTCCAAAAAGGGTTGTTGTGAACTTTTGCAAATTACTGACATCAGAAAGCTGTATATGACATCATAAGAGATGCATGAGATACACACCTACTAGGTGTATAGAAACCTGACTCTCCCAGTCATGGAGGCAATGAAGAAGTAGGATAGATCCTATTATAAGCTTGTTCCTGACTGTGTGTGGCACATACTGCACTGCATATCCTTCCAGAATCACAATTTTTTTTTTTAGAAATTGTAGTATTTAATTCTGATCTTAATGACATGATGACAAATGATGAATATATATATATATATATATATATATATATGTGTGTGTGTGTGTGTGTGTGTGTGTGTGTGTATATGTGTGTGTGAAGAGTGGGGCGGGGCCGAGAGCCATGGGAACGGAGCGAGGCCGGTGGAGTGAATGATGAGCGACACCTGAGCCACTCACCGGTCTCGAGTCCCACGGAGAAGCTCCGGAAGGATAAAAAGAGGAGTGACGACAGTGCAAGACGAGAGAGGACCAGGTCTGGATTTTATGTTGCTGTTTTGGTTCTGTTTGTGCACGGCAGTCGTCTGTGAGGGGCTGTCGCGCTATTTTAAGTTTTGTTTATTTTATTATTAAAATTATGTTTAAATGTTTGCCGGTTCCCGCCTCCTTCTTCCCGATGTACAAACTGTGTTACGTTGGTGCCGAGACCCGGGAGGAAGGAGGGACACACTGCCAGACTGTGGTGATTCCGCGGTGCCATCGAGCATGGCGGAGCAGTCTGCCACCATGGACGCTCGAGGCAGTGGGCTGGAGTGAGTTGCCGGGGGGACGGACAAACTCGCTGCCTGCCGCCTGGGCTGTGGAGGGACGGCTGCCGTCTGTGAGGGAGCGGAGGAGTCGCCGCCGTTCGCCTGAGGCCGGAGCCTGCTGCCATACGCCATGATGGGGAGGAGCAGGGAACGGGGGACTCCTGCCGGCTGCCCCGAATTCAGAGGAGCCGTCGCCATCGTCCATCACGGAAGAGGATGCCCAGCTGGTGGTGGGCCGAGCGGCAGTGTGTCTGGGAACCGGAACAAGATTTTTTTTTTCTCTCTTCCCTCTCTCGTCTCTGTCTCTCCTCATCCTTCCGTCTCCTTTTCTCTCGCCTCGTCTGTCTGTGCTTACCCTCAGGGAAGCCGCAGCCGCCGTGAAAAGAAGCAAATAAATATATATAAAAAAAATGTCATACACGGCTTAAGTAGCAAGATTGTGTTCAGTTTTAACTCTTTCTTCAATTTTGTATTTTTGGGAAGAATAAGAAGCACGTCATCCGGTACTTAGTGTCTTTCGTTCCAACATAAGAAAATATTTCTGGAATCTGCATCTGAAATAGTATTTAGATGTATTTACACAGTTTATGTATCTCAGAGGGGACATGGGTGCATTTAAACTGCAGTTACAGATGCATAAATAGGCCTAATATTTTGTTTTTAACATAAAACGTTGAATACTGATCTTTAAAATAATTTAAAACATGAAAAAAATAGTCGAAATGTGAAATTAAAACCGCCAGTAGGTGACAGCAAGTGACTGTTAATGAGTGAGTAATTGAGATTCAACTGATTCATTCAAACGACTGATTCATTCAGAAACAAAGCATTTGACTGTGTTAATGAGTGAATCACTGAATCATTTATTCTACCGATTTGTTCACAAAGCTGATTCGTTCAATAAGTAAACACCGTCCATTGCTCAGAGACGCAAAACAGTGCTGTGATCTTTGTTTTTGAAGCGAACGTCCCACCCTCCCTGCATTCGCCGTCCAAAGCCACGCCCCCTGAATGCATTTACGCTCACAGACCAGAATACCAGAGACAACATTACTACAATAGGCTACATCAGCGGTTCCTAATTCCAGCCCATGTTCCGAAGTGAAGTAAACTTCAACGGATTTCCCCTGCTCAGGGAGGAGGGAGCAATGTGTAGCCCTGTGTAGGGATCATATCGATCGGAACACAGTTCATGCACATAGCTCACTTCTAACAAGCTGGTTATCTGAATCACGAGGACTGGAATTGGGAACCGTTGGGCTACATCATGTGTCATTCACCAGTGAGAAAACTTTAAAAGTACTACAATACCAGGAAGGAAGATCGGGTTGTTGATGTTTGTCTGCCATTGTCGCTCTGTCTGCACAGCGTGCGCGAACGCGCTGATGACGTATCCTGTCTGCGCGAACCGGGTGCGCAGAGGTATGCAGATACATACGTTGTCAGGCAGGTAGGAAAGCCAATTAAAATGCTCGGACTGAACGTTTTGATTGTATGAACATTTCTTGGTCCTACGCCTTCCACAGAATATATAAATACAGATAAATACGTTTAGACCATTTAACTTAATGATTGCTATCGGGATGTGAAGAGACTCAAACAGCATAACAAAAAAAGTTTCTGAAGACAATCACCTATTGCACCTTTAAGTTAACTATATTAAATTATATAAATATAAAAAGCATACAGAAGCATTTTTGCCATCTACAATTTAGAATGCCTGGAATTTTGAGTTTTAATAGACTAATAAATCAACGTGCGTGAACGCTGTGTGTGATTTGGTGATATAGCCTACTTGATCATGTCAGATCGGACATCATTACAACAACACTTAACATATTATCACAGACGATGCTGTATCGCACACCCCAGACTCGACTTGAGTGGAAAATGAATCATCCGAGGTTGTGCGCGCACTTGTTTGCACATGAGCAAAGGTGTTTTTAGGAGTCTTAACTTGCAAACGCCAGACCACAAGTACAGATACTCCCAAAAAATACTTAAGTACTGTAACGAAGTATTATTACTTCGTTACATTACACCACTGGTGTGGCAGTCGTCTGTGAGGGGCTATTTTCAGTTTTGTTTATTTTATTATTAAAGTTATGTTTAAATGTTCGTCGGTTCCCACCTCCTCCTTCCCGAATTACGAACTGTTGCAATATATATATATATATATAAACTCTTTTAATATATATATATATATATATATATATATATATATAAATCAGAAGGTGGGACAACTCAAAAAGTAAGTTCACAAAAACATAATTCACAAAAACATAACACATAACATAATGCAAGTTCTGTAAACATTAAAAAAGGAATGTTTTTTCACTTGTGGATTCAAGTTCAATAAGCTTGGACTTTTTTAGTTAAGCTGAGCATTGACATGTACATAAATAGGGATTTTTGAACTGTGAACTTTCTTAGACTTGCGTTTGAAGAGCAAACTGGAAAGGTTATATAGAACCACTTCTGTACATCAAAACAAGTTGTATATACTAATATATAAAATTATTATTATATTGTATATAAAATTATACAAGTGCATGATAAATAATCAAATTGACCATGCTCATCAGCCTGACATTGTAAATTCTTGCTTTTGAATATTTTAAGTTTCTCATATTAAATGTCCTAAAATTTTAATGTTAACATTTTTATATAATGTCAACTTTTTCTATGTTTGGTAGTTCAGTCAACCTTTTAAATAGCTGTCTAGCTTGTACTAATCTGAACAGTCTGAAACTTTGTATTACGAGCACTTCCTGAGGTTGTTTGCTTCTTTATGATGAATCGTTTGTTGTATTCCTCAATTGTAAGTCACTTTGGACAAAAGTGTCTGCTAAATGAATAAATGTAAATGCAAATGGAAGTTGGATTTTTTTTTTTTTGACATTTCAGGCTGGACTTCTTCATGAATTTGTCGCAATATACAACAAAGCTGTTATTGAAAGATGAGGCAGTAAAAACGATATTGGTCCTGACAGCAAACCTGCAGCATGTGTGTCAGTGCTTACTGTACTCGAGTCACATGTGAAGTGGAGCTTTAAACCGAAGTCTTAAAGGCACAGCTGAAATTATTGTCCTATTTAATTTTAAAGATCAGCGCTTACAACAGTTTTTTTTTTTGTGTGTGTGCAAGAAACCTTGACAAACATCAAATTACTATCAAGTTTAGGGCCTGGAGATATGACCAAAATCTTAAATATTTATTGTAAAACTGTTTAATATATCACATAATATTACATTAACTGTTTAGTATTGCATTTTTGTTGTTTCAGTAAACTAAATTCAAATTAAAGATATATAATTCTTTTTTTTTTTAAAGATTATTCATAACAAGTGAATCTGGCATCAGTGCAACTGCTTCATGTATCTCTTGACATACAAAAAAAAAAAAAAAAAAATATATATATATATATATTTTTTTTTTTTTTTTTTTAAAAAAAAAAAAAAAAAAATATATATATATATATATTTTTTTTTTTTTTTTTTTAAAAAAAAAAAAAAAAAAAAAAAAAATATATATATATATATATTTGAAGAGTTTGATTAATTTGAGTAAAAATGTGTTTTCTTTACCAAGTAAGTGGCAAGATTAAAACCACTGTTTTCTGTTTCAGATTTTGATTTTCAAAGATTTATTATAAAATTGTATTATTTTTTTTTCCCCAAAATGCAATAAATCCATGACACATTTTATTTTTTATTTTTTCAAAATGCAATAAATCCATTGAATCAATATAAAAGTTATTTTTCATATTGCAACTGTTGAAAATACACAACATAGTCAGTTGATCCACATATGACAGCCTCTGAACTTATATTTCATCTTTGCCATGTTACGTTCATTTAGTTGACTAGTGCTATATGCTGTATTAACGAAAACATTAATGGCATAAATAAAAACACTTACACTGACAAGCTACGCAATATCGCGTTCATAATTGAATGCAACTCATCTGCGATTATGAGCTCGCACTGGAGATTTACTATTAGGCTAATCACAGAACCGGCTTTACTGACTAGATGCGCATGACAATCACATGCGATTTATCGTGCAGCCCTAAGTTTGTTTGTTGATCACAAAGTACAAAGTAGATGAGAAAAACTAGGATGCCGGGTGTATTCAAAGTGCCGCCATTACTGTCTACAGTGCGTGGAATGGTGCACTGTGATTGGTTGTTACTGTTTACAGTGCGTGGAATGGTGCGCTGTGATTGGTTGAGCGGATATATCGCATTCTGCAGAAAAGGGAGACTGGCGTTTGTCGCGGTTTGGAAAAAAAGGGAGAAAACATGACTAAATAAACTAATGAATAACTCGGCGGATATCGCCTTTTACGTAAAATGAAAAATGGACTTTTCAATACCGACCAGATACATACTGATTTTGGCGGAAACTAAAATAAAAAAAAATGTCGATTATCGCGTGTTGGAACCAAACTCTTCATATACTGTGTGTATATATATATATATATAAATATATAAATAACTGTTGTGAAATAGATGCCATTTGAACATTGCACATCAGTTAAATTACAGTTTAAGTGCAGTTACATCAAGTTCTGCATCATGGCTAAAAAACATGAAAAAAAAAAAAAACTAATCAAATTAAATAAAAAAAAATCAATGAACAAAGCTGGCTCTGGTGTAATATACTGTATAATATAGTTACCAGCTTGCTAACAAAGTTTTTTTTTTTTAAATGAGTCCTACCCAGCCAAGACTCTCTGCTTGCATTGTATAGAAAAACAAATAAACAAACAAAAAACAAAATCAAAACATTTTGTACCTTCTCCAAAACATCTCCCGTGGTTTTCCACAAAAAAGGTGTATACGTGATTTTTGTTTTTGTGTGAACTGTCCAGTGAGCGGTGCCTATGGAGGGACAGTTTAGCATAGTGTTCAGGTAGAAGGAATGAAGAACGGGTTGTGAAAGGGGGAGCAGATGGGTTTGCCGTGGGTGAGCCTTTTAGAAGAGATAAAGCAGAGATCATTCAGACAATCAGCCCGTGCCCCGATGCAATCATCTCATCTCATCTGCTTTCAAGAGCTATTGGGCTTTTTATTGAGCTGTTGTGCTGCAGACAGAGGCAGTCTGATAGCACTTTAACCCTCTGATAGGGTTAATATTAAACCCTAGCCTTTACTTCGCCGGTGGCACTTAGTCTTACAAGAGCTGAGCTGAAATAGTTTCGTATAGATGAATGGACCAAAAAATACCTTTAGATGCTGCGCTGCTCTCATCAGCAACGAGAGACCAACTTCCACCAAGTCCCACAAGTTAATGATTTCAAGGCTTGACCTGTTGTTTCATTTTATCTAGTCATTTACTGTCAGACTGGATGACGGCATTATTTGTGCAGTCACAGCTGAGTCAGTTTTTATGGCACAATTTTCTGTTTATATTTAGCTTTTCAAGCTTTTTGATGTCACCGACCCCCAAATACAATAATCCTATTGCAAAGGACTTGCTTAAAGCAGCTATATATAATTTCATGTATAAAGACCCTTTTATAGAGTGAAAAATAAATGTTTTAAATAGTATCTCAAAAAAAATTACCTTCTGTTAAGTTCAACAGAATAAAATAACTGATTGAATCTCATGATTTTTTACCTTTCCTGGCCTTTCCTTTCCTGATTATTTTTATTTATTATTATATTTCATATGAATAATTTTTTATTTTATTTTAATGTATTTGTACTAAATTGATTTTGCTCTATTTTCTAATTGAAAAATGCAGCAATAAGCCACTCAAATCTGTGCATTACACCATGTCCTGACACCTAACATACGTTTCCAGCAGCAAGCAATTTATTACCATACTGCTGCATGACATGACACATTCACAACCAATGAAAATAAACATGTTTAATATTGTTAGGGGAATATGTGCAACAGAGAGGTTTTATTGTTTATTACTTGTTGCTTTTATGTCATACTAGTTTTAGGTGTTACGTACAGTGATTTTACCACAAGTTGGGGTGTATTTGTGCATAATGCAAGTTTAAGGTGGCTCTGATGCGGCATCATTTACACAGAAGTACAGAAGCATCTTAAACTTTACCATTGTTTAATAATCCTAATAGAAGCAGCATTACACAGACTGGATGGGTTAAATGCAGAGCACTAATTCCAAGTATGGGTCACCATACTTGGCCACGTCACTTTCACTTTTCACTTAATAGGAATAATTTTCTAAAAAAACTGAATATGTAGAAAGACAACAATGCTGCAGTATGCTGTATATTTATTTTTTATACTGTATCACTGTGTATTTTATCTTATATAACTATTATTTTTGTTACTATTATTACTACATTTTTGTCCTGTTGTTATTTTGTTTTTGGAAACTATAGGACAGCTTAAAGGGATGAGAGATGAATCCGCCAAGCCCACATACGGATGCCAGGTGACCATCCAGTCCGAGCAGGAGAAGCACATGATGAAGATTTACAGAAAAGAAGAGAAGAAGGAGAGGAAACGTGAGAAACGAGGAGATGAAGGGGATACCTGTGAAAACGCCTTTCATTTTGACCCCAAGGAGCTGAGACTGCAGAGGTTAGCACCTGTCTCTCTGTCTGTCTCTCAATTCATTTCAGTTCAATTCAAATAGCTTTATTGGCATGACAAAAATACATTTTGTATTGCCAAAGCATTAGGACAACAAAGAAAATGGTATATATATATATATACACAGTATCTCACAGAAGTGAGTACACCCCTCACATTTTTGTAAATATTTTATTATATCTTTTCATGTGACAACACATATATATATATATATATATATACATATACACACACACACACACACACACACACGCACACACACACATACACACAGATACGTATCTCTGTCTCTGTCTCCTTCTATCTGTATCGCTGTCTCTGTCTGTCTGTCTGTCTCTCTCTCCGTCTGTCTGTCTGTCTGTCTGTCTTTCTCCTTCATTACGTGAACAAGCACCTCTCTACATTTTAGAGTGTGGCCTATTGAAAAGAGGAAGAGAGAGAAAGCTTGATAAAACTGCTATCTGGAGCTCCTGCAGAAGGGATTTTCTCTTAATGTTTAATTTCACAGGATGAAAAAGAGCAATGATCTGTTTAATTAAAAATGCTGCCGTCCAAATGAGGCAGAGCATGAGGAGAGAGATTAGAGATGAGGTGTTAATACCTCACATGTCTCCTCACGCTCTCAGCCTTTCTATCATCCCGCTGCAAGACAGCAACCAAACAAAAATAACTCTGAAAACCCCTGCTTTATATGGGATTCATGAGGAAACCTCGTCGGCCGTACCTGAATCTCCTAAATGTGCCACACAGATGTCTCTTTTGTAAGATTTGAAGCATTTTATTTGGAGTAATAAATCTTTGGATGTAAATTAATTTTGTTGTTACGTTAGTAACTATGAATATATTTGATGATAGTATGCCTTCAGAAAGATAACAGTTTTGTGTGCTCAAGATTTTTGATATTACAAAGTGTTTTCTAGAAAGAGAATTCACTGTTGATATTTCCACAAATATCCACTCTGGAATTATCATTTTATTTGGAAACAAAATCATGTTAACAGATTTGACAATTTAAAATTGTTCCCTACTAACAAAAACACAAAAAGGAAAAAGGAGACATTTACTTGACCCCAAAGAGTTTACTTCCTAAAATGGACTATGGTTTCATTGTTAACCCTTAAATGCATGAATGTTTCGCCAATCATTATTACATATTCGGGTCTTTAGCGACCCGGACCAATATATCCAGCACGGATGGATCTCTAACTGCTGCAATAGCAAAAACCTCTCTTGATATATTAAGAACAATTACAGAAGAATAAAGTAAAGCATATTTCGTTACCTTATGAATATGAAATGAATGGCGCCAGCATGAGTTTCAAGGCAACAGAGTTCACTGCGTACTTTAATTCAAAAGACATAGATCTGTACATAGCAAAACTTAATAGATGAAGCATAACAGATCCCTATAATGCCCCCGTGGTGCTTTTAACGTGTAGCCTATCAATAAAGGAACGGATAGATTTCCTGACCTGCAGTATCCTGATATCTGCAACTTCCTAATCAACTTTCCCTCCTAACGTTACTCCGGAGACTCTTTAAAAGCCTACAAAAGCCTGGAGGGGGTACAAATGGACGCAATCTAATTTTTTGATGAATATTCAACCTGCTATGTCGTCAGTAGAAGGGTAAATCAAATGTGTTGTTAGCTAATGTAATCGACCCTAGCTGTCCTTGTAGGTAGCCAGCATAGCTATATCACTGTGAGTACAGTAGACATCATAAATGTCATGAAATCTTACTCGTTTAATCCCAAATTTTGGTGCATGTTTTATTGCAGTGAACCATTTTAGTCGTCTATCGAGATCCTTAGGAATACGCTAAAATGATTTCCCCTTTGCTTTATGGGACAATCACATATGTATATACAGTGTATATATATATATATATATATATATATATATATATGAAAATGCGTATTTTTGAATTAAAGATAACTTATAGATTTAATATGGGCTGCTTTTGGTGCTTGACACTTTTTTTATTGGTTATTTTGTGTGTTTTACGAATAAGATAGACTACAAGGTTAAGAAGCTTACTTAAATGTAAAATGTTTTTTCTATATTTTGCAATAAAAGACGGCTTCCCTTATTGATCACGTCTTGGGTAGATTGCATGTTTTCTTGCACGGCGGGATGTTGGACAAGCGCCGCTTGTGAAGAGGGAGCGACCAGCCAGCAGAGGATTCTGTAGCCTTCCTCAAACAGTTATGTTCAGGATTTTCTGATTTACTTAACGAATACTGTGTGAGGGGGCAAGAAACGGGCCAAGGGAGGTCACGTACGGGACACATAAATTAAGCCCAATATACGGGACGACCCGGCTAATACGGGACGGTTGGCAACCCTAGCTTTCTCCTGCCTGTTCTGGCATCCTGGCACACAGCAGCTGTCCACCATGTTGAAATAGTAAGGTCTAAATAGTCTGGTTTTAAATTCCAATACGGGACGGTTGGCAACCCTAGCTTTCCCCTGCCTGTTCTGGCATACTGGCACACAGCAGCTGTCCACCATGTTTAAATAGTAAGGTCTAAATAGTCTGGTTTTAAATTATTGTTGTACAACTTTCGATACCAATGCTCTAGCGCTCTCCTGATTGCCTGTCAAAATGGTGGAGTTTAGAATGCGTGACGTCAACCTCCGGAGCTCTATATACCAAGTTGTCATGAAACTCTAGATGGCGTAACGTAAACTAATGATATTCCCCGCATTAAACGACTTGTCTCAAGCTGATTGGTTTATTTTGCAATCGCAGCCAATGAGCTTGCTGCTTTACATTTAAATGGCTGGTTAGCATTCGCTTGAGCATTGCAGCGCGCTTTCAGTGTTCCTCTGAAACTCAACAGCCAGATAAGTGAACAGTCTTTTCTTCTCATTTCAGTGCATTATTGTGTTCATCAGCTATACATTTCTAAACTTGCAAACATATAAGTCGTAAAACTACACGCAGGTTATTCAAGAGAGGAGTAATTACTAAGCATATCATGTTCTTATAACAGCAGCAGTAAGCGGCTTATCTAGTTCATGTATATGAGAATACAAAGTCAAAGCGTCACAGATTTTAGAACAGTAAATTGAATTGGAGATTACCTATTTGCTCGAAACCTCTAACGCTTTTTTAATGTTTTCTATGGGCATTCATACATTGTGCGAACGGGCTGATTTCAGACGGGATTTAAGTTGGATCGGTTTGCAGTTGGCGTTTCGCAGCTTTATTCCATGCTAACTCAAGGTGAACCCATATAACCATCTTCCACAAACGTCCTACTGTCAACAGCCTTGCTTTTTAAAGCAAAACAACTTAATTGAGCAGCAGAATGGACCTTTTTCACATTTCCGGGTTTCTCAGCAGCGGAAGTCGTCATAGTTGGGTAAACTTGAAGAGCAGTGAATGGGAGAGCACCACAAATATATTTTTTTGCATTCCCAGTTGCTCAAATAGCAAAAGAAAAACTCCACGATAGTGTTTTCATGACTTTCAATAAAAGGAAAAAAATTGAGAGAGACTGATAACGGCAGTCAGAAGAGAGAACGATGTCAAATTTACCGTCCCTCCCATAGACGTCGCATTAGAAACACCCTCGCAATAGCGTCAACTGTTTTTTTGTAATTTGATGCAAAGGTGATGTAATAAAAAGAATAGTGTTATAAATGTAGATAATTAAAAAAAAAATACAAATATGAAAAACTTTCGAGGATTTACGATGCTGATGACCGTTAAACGTGTCATCACAGTCTTGTGAATAGGGTCCATATAATTTACCCGCATATACGTGTACTCGTGGCGCACATGCGATGCAGACAGTTCAGAAGGGAGCGCTCACTCTTAAAGGGGCCACATCTCTTTTTCCCTCGTTACATTTAGTTCAGTGATAGTGAAGAGTTTATTATAAAAAGTTATGTTTAGTAATAGTTAAAGATAATTAATCATGATTTAGTTTAATATATAAAGATACTAAAAATAAATAAAAGTAAATAAAATAAATAAATCAGTTCAAATTCAGTAGCCCATGTGCAATGTAGCCTAATAGTAGGACACTCCTTAAACTTGAAATTTACTTATTTGTTTATTCAGCTGGGCTTATATTCTAGTACTCATGCAGTGTAGCAGCAGTATCCATAGAAATTCAGATTGCGTTATTAGCAAATTATTAATAGCAGCATGCATAGCAAATCAAATTTTGTTTGCAAATAATTTTAGTAGGTAGACTTTAGTTGCTGAAATTTCAGTGACTAAGCATGGATATTACGTAAACTCTTCAAACCAAAATAGGCATGATTTGATTGCTTTTTGCTTATTTATAAAGGGGCTCATAGCAATTCTAAGTACTTTTGTGCAGCTGTAGCAGCAGTATGCATTGCTTTTCAGATAGTGTATAGCGAAATGTAATAACAGGAGGATGCATAGCAAATTCAGATGCAATGTTTGAAATAATATTATCAGCAGAATGCATAGCTAGTTAAATGATAATTGTTGCTAATATAGCAGCGGCAGCATAAAGTACTTTAGTTGCATGTAATTTCAGTGATAACACATGGATGGTAAGTAACTCTTAAAGTGAAATAGGCGTTCTGTTTCTTTTGCTTATCTAACAGGCCTTACAGCAGATTTGTGAACTCTTCAAAGCAAAATAAGCATTATTTGATCACGTTGCTTATTTAATAAAGGGGCTTATAGCAACTCTAAGTACATTTGTGCAGCTGTAGCAGCAGTATGCATAGCATTTCTATACACTAATGTTGCAAATATTAATTTGGCCACAATTAATATAAACAGCAGAAGTATGTACAGTAAAATCAGACGGCAATGTATCGGATAATATTGCGATGAAACAATAGCAATAGCACAGATATATTTTATATATATATTATATATATTTATATATAGTCTGAGACTAGGCTTAAGCCTTGTCTGTGAAACTGGGAGCAAGTGTGAAAAAAATAAAAAATTAAAAAAACGTGCATAGGACATAATTTCCTCATTTCAGAACACTGCATATAAAGACAAT
>NW_015546175.1:68571-70326 GCF_001515605.1 Sinocyclocheilus anshuiensis | reverse complement strand
TATGAGTATGTTTATTCAGCAGTGGAGGTCACTTTGATTGGCTGTTCTACTTAGCGAACCATAGCACCAAATGAAAAAAGGAAGTGATGAAAGCAAGTAAACAACTCAAGTCAAGACAGTAAACAGAAGGCTCTTCTGGCTTTTGCCGTTTTCCTTTTACAATGACAAATGCTGACTACTGCCACCTACTGGTATAGAGAGAATTTCCCCTCACATAGGCACAGAAACATACTTGCTATTTGGCCATTGGCTGTAGTCTTTGCACTGTGTTCAAGTGCAGCTTTTCGGTGGTCACACTAGATATTAATTCATGCTAAATTATTATAATATGGGCAAAAATAATAAGACAAAATAATAAATGCAAATGATTCAACTAAAATGAACTTGCATTTTAAACCTTTAAAATGGCAAAAAAAGAAAAAAAAAAGGCTTTCCTCTATATTTGGTTTTGAGCCAAGTTGAATGTCTCGATTGATAAAGTCTTTCCACTATTTCAGATTTAGTGGACATGAACACTGAAACATAATAAAAGACTAGCATTCTTTCTTTTTATTTATCTATTTTATTTGAGGTTTGCCATTTCTGCATCTCTGTTACCAACATCTAAATTCAATGTAAAACTAATTATTTTATATGATAGTGCAGTCAGCAGACCGATATAAACCTGGGCAGCCTTAAAAGCAAATCAGTCACATTGAAGCTTACAGTTTTGAGAACACTTTCACCATTTTGTCTCCAGTATGTGTACAGTGTCCCATGGGCACTTTAGGTTTAACATGCCTACAGAAGTGTGTTTTGTAGGGGTTTAGTATGATTTGTAACAGACCTTTCAAGAACAGATGAATATTTTAAAAGGCTCAGAAATTGTTATTAGTCATTTTATCAGATGCATCTTCTGTCATATTTTCCTCAGTGTTAGCTGAGACAAAACGGTGCTCTGCATTTGATTTGATGGAAGTCTGTTGATATGACACTCTGTATTTGCGTTTAGGGAGCAGGCCTTGCTGACAGCACGCCGTTCTCCAGTGTTAGGACGTCACAGAGAGTACGAACTCATCCGTTACCCTCACGTTTATGATTCTTACACCGAAGCCATCAAGACCTCAGCATTCGTCGGAGGAGCCAAGGTAAAATCTCACCCGCTGCTCACACACACGCCACTAATCTGACTCTTATATGTGTAAGGACACAGAGGAAAAATAAATCTCCGCTCTTAAATACAAAATCTCTCCCTAGTGCTTTGTTTACTCCGCATCATGCCAATCTGCTCAAGTATATCACATTATCACACACTAGATTACCTAGAGCCTTTGTTTTTAATCCAGTTTTTATGATGTCTTAATTAAAATTCCTGCTGCAGGCCATCTTCCAGCGATTGAAATGAATGAGCCTCATCTTTTTCCTGCGGGTGGGGTGGAACAGGTGGTTTAGAGCCAGGATGATCTAGAGCTTTTTATCACAAAAATGTATAAGCAGCACAACTGTTTTCAGCATTAATAATATGAATAATTATAAGACATTTTCTAGAGCTCGTGTGACACTGAAGACTGGAGTAATTATGCTGAAAATTCAGTGTTACATCACAGGAATAAATTAAATAAAAAAAAAACATTAAAGCAGAAAACAGTTATTTTAAATGGTATAATTGTATATTTAAATTGTAAAATTCAATAGTATAATAAATTGTATAATAAGAATTTAAATTGTAAATAATTTTATAAATTTAATTAGCTGTTTTTACTATCTATCTATCTA
>NW_015546175.1:54952-68421 GCF_001515605.1 Sinocyclocheilus anshuiensis | reverse complement strand
TTTTGGCGTGAACGTATTACATATTATATTTGAACAAAATTTAATGCATCTAATTTCTTGTAAATAATTCTCAACAATTTGAATACTATTCAATTCAAACTCAAAATGTATTTTTGTTCTCTAATTTTGTGAGGTATGTGTGTGTGTGTATATATATATATATATATATATATATATATATATACAATTCTTACTGACCCCAAACTTTTGAATCAATTATAATAATTGAGCACTATTTGAATACTCACAAACAGTTTTAGCTCTGAACAATATGTGACAAAGATGAGTAGCATTGCCAGATTTGATGACGTGTGGTGTTGTGATCAACAGCTGAGTATGACACACTCATTAGTTCGGCATATGCTCTCAGTTTGGTGAAAATTAGTTGTAATTATAGGAGCTGGAGGAAATGCAGCGTGCTAAAATTAGATATTTATTCTCCTATTTCTATAAATGATTTTCATTACAGAATATACAGCAACCGCAGCTCAACCCACTGCATTCCACTACTCAAAGCAAATATACAAAGATGTGCTGCAAGCATTATGACTGCTTTTTTACAGCTAAAGCACATTTTGGAAGATTTTCATTTAATTTCTGCTGTAATAAAGCACACTGCTGGCTGCAGCCCTCAACATTGGTCTTCACTGTTTTGGTAGGAGACGTTTGCCGTGAGCTAATGCATGGCGAAGGTTTAATTGTATGTGTTTTTGTGTAATTATGTCCTCTCTGCTGTGCCGGCAGATGCTGCTGCCCGAGGGCATCAGAAGAGAGAATAATAAGATGTATGAGGAGGTTGAGATCCCCCCCAACGAGCCCATGCCCATTGGCTTTGAGGAGAAACCTGTGTACATCTCAGAGCTGGACGAGGTCAGTGGTGGCTATTTACAGCTGTTGACATTTATCAATGCTTGTGTTCACACTCAATGAGCCTTTCTCGACTAATCACACTCATTTCTCCTGTTTATATTGACTGATGGCATTATGCCTGAAATCTCCTCCATATGATGTTGGATGCGGCATATAATGGTTTTGCAGCAGTGGGTTATGTTTGTGTTGTTCTGTAAAGTGGAGGGCTGTCTTAATTTGTCTTAAGCCAGCTGGCTACATGCAGCTCAAAACGCTTTGCACTGATGGAAGATATACCAGTTAAATGATAAACTGGTACAGATATCACAAGATGGGGTACACTGTGGTCATAAAGGGATGGACACGGTCAGCAACAATACTCAGGTAGGCAGTGGCGTTTAAACAATGTTCAGTTGGTATTAAGGGGCCCAAAGTGTGGAAAGAAAATATCCCCCACACCATTAAATCACCACCACATTTCTGAACTAGAGCCCGACCGATATATTGTTTTGCCGATATTACCGGCCGATATGAGCCTGTCACAGATATATCGGTATCAGCGAATATGCCGCCGATATTAATTTTTTTTTTTACAGAACATGTAATGCAGATTAAATGCTTCTGAATGGTGTAATTACTTCATTTGTCCAGCAGAGCGCGCTCCATTGTTTGCTACTGGCGACCCAGGTCAGTGTAGTGTAGAGATGCGCCGATGAGCTCAAACTTCACCCAAGTCCGCTGCTTCAAATTATCTGCCTGCCACCCACCTGCACCTATATTTGATCATCACATTACAATGATTCTAATTCTTAGTTTTGCGTGATGATATGATGAATGGATAGTTCATTTTTAACAGCAGATTCAGTGACGTTAGAGACTAGAGCTGATCTGCGCATCACAGCACATGACTGCGGCGCATTAAAGCCTGTGTTACGGCCACCGGAGCTGATCGTGGCCACTCAGTCAATGCTGGTGTTTATACCAGCCGTGAATTTCTTTTGTATTTTGTCGCGCCGCGCCGCTCACATCCGGTGTAGAATAGAACCCATTATAATCAGTCATGTTGTCTACACTGGATGCAGTAAACTGATGCCTTGTTCTATTTATGACGTGCTGACACAAAGTTCAAATGATTTTCAACGGTCGCTTTATCGCGTCCTGTTGCGGCGCAGACACGGTGTCAGCATAATTTGTCAGTACAATCAGTATAACGTAGCAGATTGAAAAGTTAGTATCTTTCTGCAGTCCAATAATAGACGGCAGTGCGGTGGTGGCTTGAGTCTGTTGAATGGTGATTTAATGCTACGTTGTCACCTAGTTGGAGAGACTCAATGCTAAGTAAATAAACAACAATGTCCCCGTCTTTTACTCTCACAATGAGCTTATCATATTCGTTTGCTACATTAGTAGGGCCCTATGATTTCTGCGATCGCGGAATCAGGTCATAAAAATGGAATTTACTGTATAAAGCGGAATTTCATGGAATTTGTCTTATTTTTGATTAATAAATAAAAAACAAATCAGTACATATATATAGACTGTTTCTGTGAATATTAAACTGCAAAAAGACTTAAAATACGAATGTTCTGTATGTTAATTTGATTACCAGAAAATACACAACACAGAATCTGTGAAAAAAAAAAAATTATTCATTATTATTATTTATTCATTTTAGTAAAAAACAAAAAAAAATATGAATTATTATTATTTATTAATTTTAGATGTTTACATCTGGAAAAGCTGTGCTTCCTGCATAAACCTGCCCCTGTTGGTTTGGCAGTAGCTTGCTTGCCCTACACAGTTACCTTGTTTAATTTCTTAATTCAAGTTATATATTTTTTGTTCTATTTGTGTTATTGAAGTAATTTATAATAAGTGAAGTGAAGTTTACTGTTAAGTGCACTGATGTCAGACTCATTTTGAATAATAAAGCTTATTGTTAAATTGTTAAATGCCCTGCCTATGTTTGTCACATCATTATAAGTGTTTGATCACCACATTTGAGTTATCATTGCAAAAAATGTGCTTATATTCTGTTTATGTAGACTATATATTGTATTTTATATACAGTACCAGTCAAAAGTTTGGAGACACAAATGGGAAGTGTGTCCAAACTTTTGACTATACTGTACTATAATATAGCCTACACATAAAGAATATCGGCCGATATATCGATATCGGTCTTTTTTTTACTCCCTAATATCCGAATCGGCCCCCAAAAAAACCCATATCGGCCGGGCTCTAGTCTGAACCGTTGGTACAAGGCAGGTGGATCCATGCTTTCATGTTGTTTACATCAAATTCTGACCCTACCATCCAAATCTTGCAGCAGAACCTTTTTCCAATCTTCTGTTGTCCAATTTTTGTATATTAGTATATTAAGGCCCAATCCCATTTCTACCTCTTAGCCCTTCCCCTTTCCCCTGAAGGGGTAGGGGTGTCTCGATTCACTTTTGGTTGGAGGAGTAGGGGTAGAGGAAGGGCCAGACAGCCCTTCAAACGAAGATTTTACAGGACCACACTTTAAACGAAAGGGTATGAATTATCTCAGCGTAAGCTGGCTACAGCGGCAACATGGCCGCCCGAGCGAACAAAAAGAACCATAAATGTGAGCATTTTTGGCATTAATAAAGATTTTAATGAAAAGTAATCATTTGTTTTATGTTGCATTCAATCGTGAGTTCATATTTACGGTCATGTTATTCAAAGAAATGTTTGCAAAAAATCGCTAAAGTTCGCTAACGTTATATCATTAATGACTGCACGATAGTGCCATAACATATTTTCATGTCTGATCAGGACGATAACCACCATAGACATTGAGGGGGGGCTAGTCCCCCAATAATTAGAAATCGCTAAACCTTTTTCTCAAATATTGCCAATGAGAGAGAGAGAGAGAGATGTGAAAGTTGCGTGTATGCGCATCTGTGTGTCTCTCTTTACGACGAGTGAGTTTAATTCAAAAATAGCGATTTTATCCTCCGGTTGCTGGAATATAAAATGCAGTGATTCGATATTTAAACTGTTATTAATAAAAGTTGCAGGGCAGCATTGACAAGTTTTTTTTATATATTTTATATATTTTATATTAATATTTCACAATATTACAGTTTTTACTGTATTTTTGATCAAATAAATCCAGCCTTGGTGAGAATAAGTGACTTCTTTCTAAAAAAAAAATATATATATATATATATAAATCATTTGTCTGACCCTTTGAATGCTAGTGTTTGTATTATCAACCAAAATTTGGGAATATTGTGTTATAAATCTTTGCTCATATTGCTCACCCCTAGACTATCCCTATCTCAGGATAATATCCCATTTATTCCACAATTCAATGAATATTGACATTTCCATCTGTTTCTCGTACAGTGCTATTGTATGACTTCAGAGGATCTGGAAAAATAACATGGACGTTAAATGGGCATTTTAAAACAATTTTATAGTACGTATATAGTACTTTTTGAGTCTCAATAGAATGAATTACAGTTCATTTTATGGAAAAGAGCAGTCTGAACACTTTCCTCCTTTAGCCTACAATACACCTCCAGTTATGACCACCAGTGACATTTATCCATGACTCTCTAGCCAACTCGATGAAAAAAAAACGTAAAACATGTCTTTCTGCTTCTCCTGGATATTAGCAGAATTCATATTTGGTGGAAACAGATATTTTTGTCACAACTGCCATATTCAGACCACATTAGACTCGACCATGCTTGCAGCACTTGGGTATCAGATGTTTTTCAGTGACTTTATACCAAAGTAACAGTACTTTTGACATCCTCACTAAAGACATGATGATTATCCAAACCTGATTGGCTTGTAAAAACCTCTCCTCACTAACAGGAGTCCAGAGCAGAGAGGCCTACAAAGACCCACTTTAGCAAATAGGGTAGGCTTGATTTTGACAGCAAAGTGCACAGCAACCTCCTCGCCGAACTAGAGGACGTGTTGGCCGTGGCTTACTCAAAAGCAAACAGATTTTACTGTGGGTCTCCTTTAATTACAGTCATCAGTGTGTCAATCATAATGACAGCTGTGTGGTCATGCCTGAGCTACAAGGTATGTTCAGATTCACAAGATCGACAAGGGTGAAGTCTTGAGTTTAAACCGATTGATTGGTCATGCCTGCTGGTTTGTTTTGTGTCTTCTTTATTGTCATGTGAGGCTCAGCTGTTAATGGGTTTTAATTAATCTGTCAGTTTTTAATACGCTTTTTTTTCCCACTAATAATGTTAGTCAAGGGTGATTGAACCAAATACAGACAGAATTGTGCTTTTTTCATTACTTTCTCTCTCAAACTTTTACATTTAAATGGGTTGTTTTTGCTACTGTACCTTTAAGATGTTTATAGAGTATGTAAATAGCCCGTTATGATTGGCTAACCTCAAAATACGGGT
Source organism: Sinocyclocheilus anshuiensis (assembly GCF_001515605.1). Classification (NCBI taxonomy): domain Eukaryota; kingdom Metazoa; phylum Chordata; class Actinopteri; order Cypriniformes; family Cyprinidae; genus Sinocyclocheilus; species Sinocyclocheilus anshuiensis. The sequence continues at coordinate 63,166 of NW_015546175.1, read as the reverse complement.
ATAGTTCTTGTTTCCAAGTCCACCAAACGGTCTGCAGGTGTGTGTGTGTGTGTGTGAACGACATACACTCCATAGGATGTTGCTAGAAGCTGCCACTGGTGTCAAGCATAATAACTGCTCTGAAGGAGCGTTTAAAAGCAAGAGGGGTCAAACTACTGCCCTAATGGAGACAAAAATTCACTTGACTTGCCCGCTGTCGCCCACTTGAAGAAACCCAAGCAGCGGTTGAAAAATTAAAGCAGAAGAAATGTCCCATCTCCGTTGTTATCACGGCACAAGATCTCAGATCATCGCTCATTTCATGTGTCTCTAACGCAGAGGACGTGATCTGGACTCGTCCCGTGGCACTGAGGGATTGTGTTTGTGTGTTTTGGTTAAAGAAAAGCCAACAGAAGATCTGTCTCTCCTCGGTAAGAGGGTAAATATAAGAATGGACAGCACAGATTTATTTTCTGGCCCCCGTGGGGCTCATTTCCAGCGTTGTGTTTCCTCCCTTTCAGGAAACCATTAATTAAAGCGCCAAGATTCACGGCGTAATCAATGATGCACCTTTTGTCCTAAATTTGGCTATGTATTCTTTTTGCCTTTTTTTTTTCTTTTGTTTGTTTTTTATTCTTTAAGAGACTACAGAACTATACATCACAGGTAAAGTAAACATCAAGCACAGAACAAGTACGGTTTCACACGGGTTTCATCATAATCGCCTTGCCTTTTGGGTTTGTTTTTGTGGCACTCATGTCTGCAGCGTGAACGGATCACTCTTCGCGTCTGAAGCGAGCGACAGAGATTGATATAAGCGGTGTGAATTAGTGGGAGTGGAGAAGTGCCTCTATTCATTAACTAGAGCCTCCGCAACTCAGAAACAAAGTGCTTCCCTTTTATAAAACATCGGCGCGAAACGGCTAATACATCTTTATGTGCTATTAAGAGTCTTTTGAGCGGCAGGCCTGGAAGCGTGTCTGTTTTTTTTTTTTAAGTGCTGCACGATTGTCATTTATTGAAAGCCATAATGGGCAACAGGGACATGGCCGCTCAACGTGCCTTTAATAGCTGTGTGAAACATTAAAGTGTGGAATTTATTAGGAAGCCTTTTATCTAATGAATCTCAAGCACTGCTGTTTGCTGTACTCGCACGGTAAAAGCCTTTCTAATTTCTGTGAAGAAATATATGAGAGCTGCCTCCGCAATGAGTGAAAATCAAAACACATCCGCGCTTCTGTTCATCAGCACAGTCATGTGAAAATCAAGTGATGAACATGCAGAGTGTTGTTTCATAGCGATGACATGTAATGCTGTTATTGGTGGAAGTGATACAAATGTTTGTTTACCGTGGCTTGTAATGTTGCTTATAGCAATGCTGTTTGTTTCACCTTTAGATTGTTCAGCAAAATTCTTTTTTTTTTTTGAATGAGTCTGTCTGTAGGTAAAATATTTAAATTTTAAACTTATTTAAACTTAAAATAATTAAACTTAGTCAAATTATTATACAAAATTATTTATAAAATAAATTGAATTGAAATTGAACTTTGATGAAAATTGAACATTACTATTTTTTAATGAAAGAAAATAAATGAATGTATTTAAAATAAATTATTATTATTGTTTTGTTTGTTTTTTTCCACTTTCCCACTGCAGTTTTCTGGTGGTCTTCTCATTAAGTTTTCAAAAATTGAGAATCTAGATTGGTTCAGTTCTACAATTAACTTTAAGTTAAATTAATTAATTATCCTAATGAGAAGTGCTCCTTTATGGCACTTAAACATTTCTGAAGAAGCGTTTGACAGAAATAAATGCGTAAGATGCATTTAGCAGGTTTGAACAGCCGCAGCTCATCTCTATGGACAGGTGGTGCAATGCCAAACAAAAAAAAAAAATCATCCATTAAGAAAGATCTCTGTATAAAATGAAATGTGTTCATCATTATGCAATAATTTGTTTGTTTGTTTATTTCAGAATTTCTAGACTATTTGAAGTCTTAAATTGAGCAGGATATATATATATTGTATGATGTTCTTATTTAATTTATTACTAACGATATGGACATTTTAGCCCATTATTGTTTATGTTCACGTTTATTTATTTGTATTTTCTCCTGTGCTATCAAATTTATTACAACATTTCACTGGTATTGGTATCACCCACTAAAATTTTGATAACATGACAATGTTTAAAAGTGTTAGAAATTAGCATTTTAACTCTGGTAGCTCTAATTTTAGTAGATGTTAGGATTTAATAAATTTTCTCTCTTTTGATTCTTGCAAGAAATTCACCTAAATAATTAAGCAGCGATATAAGCAAATGCTGTGATCCATAGCGAAAGACTAAAAGAGATGTGGCATTATTACTAAACACAGAATTATAGTATGGCAAACACTGCAATCCTTCTTATATCTTGTGATACATAAAGCATTGCGATTCTAACCTTGAGTGTGTAATGATTTATTCTTTTTCATTTGATCAACATTTTTTTATGATAGGTGACTTTCGAGTGTCAATACTTGCAAATTGCATGTTTTATCTCCAGCTTGTTCTTCCCAGTAATGCTGTAAAAACCAAAATGAACACAGGTGCTCTTTCTGAATATGAAAAAAAAAACATCTTAAATTTGTGCAGCTGTGCTGTCATTTACTTAATAATTTTCGTACGTCTGCTCTCAGATTAGAGTGCTAACAAATGATGCATTTGTAATGAATATCCAGTGTCAAATGCTTGAAATGGAAAATAATAACTAGATTTACATTTCTGAAGGAAATAACAGTGCTTGCAAAGCAATATAAAATAATAGGGTGCAAGTTTTGGTGGTAAGTATCGGTGTTAGTCCAGTCTTCTGCATGGCACTTGGCACTTAAAATAATAGCAGCCCATTATAATATTATGTTATGTTATGTTATGTTAATAATTTCTTAATAATATACAAAATGTAAAAAAAAAAAAAGAGCTATTATGAGGCTGTCTAACTGTTTACCATGTTTTATCTCCTCCATGCACTTAAAATTAAATGCAGTATTCTGTGTAAAATTCACATGGGTCGGAAATGTTTTGTGGGCTGCGCTGTAGTATTAAGGGAAAACTGGTTGAATAGCAAATATGATCCACTGAATGCTGTCCTGTCTCTGGAGCACACTGGTATGAGCTGATTCATGTCACTCTAATGTGAAAACAGGCTTCATTCACCCACATGTAAAGCTTTTATACACTGTCTGAGTCTCTCCATATTCCCTATATGGTGCACTAGTTACAGTGGACAGAAAATCTGGTGAGACTGAATAGTTATAAATATTTTTAATCCTTATTAGTGGAAGTGAGAGACCTTCTAAATGCAAATTAGCGAGGCTAGCATACTCAAAATCTGCAAAACTTCCAAAAAAATAAATAAATAACGGGATCTATTAAAAACTGTTTGTTATTATACATTATACGGATAATGGAAAGCCACATGAGTATTTATTCTGAAAATCGCTCATATCTCCACAACAGTTTGATCAAGGAAACAAAATGTTACGCAGCTTTGAGTTTTTTGAAAACCTGCATTTTCTCAACTCACACTAGGCTGTGTGTCTCATTCACACAAGATTGGGTATATGGAGATAATCCTGACAAAGTTATGAGAAGGTTTTTTATTTAATTATTAGTTTTTTATTCTTTTAATAATTGTGGATGCATAGTCAAAATTTGGTCCCACTTTATATTAAGTGGCCTTAACTACTATGTACTTACATCAAATAAATAAGTACAATGTACTTATTGTGTTCATACTGTATTGCAAAACACTTTTGCTGCTATTGAGGTGGGATACGGGTAAGGTTAGGGACAGGTTTGGTGGTATGGGTAGGTTTAAGGGTGGGTTAAGGTGTAAGGGATGGGTCAATGGTATAATTATAAATGTAATTACAGAAATTAATTACAGATGTAATTACATGCAGGTATTTGTTTTAAATATAAGTACAATGTAAAAACATGTATGTACACACACAGTAAGTGCATTGTACCAAATGATTAATTAAAATGTAAGTGCATAGTAGTTAAGGCCACTTAATATAAAGTGGGACCCAAAATTCTTTTGGTGTGGCTCATAATGACTAAATGGCCTGTACATTGTGATCGCATCTTCCAAATTTGACAAAACTTGGTACACATGGACATTCTGGCTAACAAATGATGCATTTGTAATGAATATCCAGTGTCAAATGCTTGAAATGGAAAATAATAACTAGATTTACATTTCTGAAGGAAATAACAGTGCTTGCAAAGCAATATAAAATAATAGGGTGCAAGTTTTGGTGGTAAGTATCGGTGTTAGTCCAGTCTTCTGCATGGCACTTGGCACTTAAAATAATAGCAGCCCATTATAATATTATGTTATGTTATGTTATGTTAATAATTTCTTAATAATATACAAAATGTAAAAAAAAAAAAAGAGCTATTATGAGGCTGTCTAACTGTTTACCATGTTTTATCTCCTCCATGCACTTAAAATTAAATGCAGTATTCTGTGTAAAATTCACATGGGTCGGAAATGTTTTGTGGGCTGCGCTGTAGTATTAAGGGAAAACTGGTTGAATAGCAAATATGATCCACTGAATGCTGTCCTGTCTCTGGAGCACACTGGTATGAGCTGATTCATGTCACTCTAATGTGAAAACAGGCTTCATTCACCCACATGTAAAGCTTTTATACACTGTCTGAGTCTCTCCATATTCCCTATATGGTGCACTAGTTACAGTGGACAGAAAATCTGGTGAGACTGAATAGTTATAAATATTTTTAATCCTTATTAGTGGAAGTGAGAGACCTTCTAAATGCAAATTAGCGAGGCTAGCATACTCAAAATCTGCAAAACTTCCAAAAAAATAAATAAATAACGGGATCTATTAAAAACTGTTTGTTATTATACATTATACGGATAATGGAAAGCCACATGAGTATTTATTCTGAAAATCGCTCATATCTCCACAACAGTTTGATCAAGGAAACAAAATGTTACGCAGCTTTGAGTTTTTTGAAAACCTGCATTTTCTCAACTCACACTAGGCTGTGTGTCTCATTCACACAAGATTGGGTATATGGAGATAATCCTGACAAAGTTATGAGAAGGTTTTTTATTTAATTATTAGTTTTTTATTCTTTTAATAATTGTGGATGCATAGTCAAAATTTGGTCCCACTTTATATTAAGTGGCCTTAACTACTATGTACTTACATCAAATAAATAAGTACAATGTACTTATTGTGTTCATACTGTATTGCAAAACACTTTTGCTGCTATTGAGGTGGGATACGGGTAAGGTTAGGGACAGGTTTGGTGGTATGGGTAGGTTTAAGGGTGGGTTAAGGTGTAAGGGATGGGTCAATGGTATAATTATAAATGTAATTACAGAAATTAATTACAGATGTAATTACATGCAGGTATTTGTTTTAAATATAAGTACAATGTAAAAACATGTATGTACACACACAGTAAGTGCATTGTACCAAATGATTAATTAAAATGTAAGTGCATAGTAGTTAAGGCCACTTAATATAAAGTGGGACCCAAAATTCTTTTGGTGTGGCTCATAATGACTAAATGGCCTGTACATTGTGATCGCATCTTCCAAATTTGACAAAACTTGGTACACATGGACATTCTGAGGAAACATGCTGAATTTCCCGAATTTCTGATGCTTGGGGCTAACAGCAAATTCTAAATGATCAGCCATTTATTTGTAGCTGTGAATGACAAATAAATGCTGTAATGCTAACGTTGTCCACTAAGAAATTGTTTTAAGTCCATTCATTTTACATCAATGTGAATGGCTAAATATTTCCTGACTTTGAAGTCAGTTGTCTCTTTTGGAACTAGCATGTGTTTTTGTGAGCTTCGTTAAACTCTAATTTACAATATCAGTAGAGATTCAACATATTGACTTTGCAGTAACCGCATAATATTTGGAAAAAATACATGGAAATTGTATCATCTACTCATCTACATGAGCTGTTTGTGGTCTGACTCCAATTATTATTTCTTGCGACTATATTTGCAGTTATTTTTTGAAGACGCAATGCATTACAGATATCTTCAGTGATGTGAGTCAGGTTACAAGCATGAATCAAATTATAAGTAGGGCTGGGTATCGAGTTCGATACGTTTTAGGCACCGACCGAATTGCCTCGATACCATCGAGTATCGAAAAACGTCTCGTCGTTCGGTACCAAATTTCAATACCTAAGGGGTTAATCTCATCAGCGTCAGTGAGCCAATAAAGGCTCACTAAGTGAAGTATACTTCACTTTCCGCATTCCGTTCCGTCTCGCGCTCAGCCGCGTCCGCACAGCTTTCAAAGGATACTCAACCGTGGATGAGTGTGGACGGACGAGCTCGACACAGGCGCAGTTTGACTTGCGCTTGTGGTGTCGTCTGCTGCTCATCTTAGGAACCACACTTTCCCTTAATATCATTAATAACATAATCATTTCCCTTCTTGTGTGCCTGACATTTGATTATTGCTAGTCTTTTTGGTAGCATCATAGCAGAAATTAATTGCCCTATTTGTTCTATTTTTTCTTTCTTTATTTTTATTTTTCTTTCTTTATTTTTGTTTATTTTTTATCTCTTTCTGGATCATATATCATTGTTCAATGAAATTCTGATTTTGGTAGCTGTGCTTCAGGAATTTGTACTTCAATATACTTTACCAACTTATTGACTGTCTGTCTCACATATTGTTCTATCTGTCCTATCCAATAGACATTTGCTTTTTGGCTCTGCAACCACCATTTGTGTTTCTGTTCCTATTGCTTCGATATATATTCCTTCTGGAGAACACCAAATTTGTAGCCCCAATTTACATAATGCATCTCTTCCTAACAAATTGATAGGAGTTTTTTTTCTGTTTTGTTCTACGGCATGAGACACATGGTCACAAAACTCTTTGTGTGTGTTAGAGTTTAAACCGACCGCATCCTCCAGCCTGCTCCTTCAGGCTGGCGGCATAGCATCAATCACAGCATGTATAAACAATGTTGCCATTAATGGGCCTCCTTCTGGATTCCCTTCAGTCTCTTGTTTCCACCTTTTCAGCTGTCTCTGGGACATATGTGGTTCGTTTTTCTGTGTCCTTTTTCTCTGCACGCAGTGACTGCCACACTGCTGGACGGAAATTCCATCCATATTATGAGAGTTCATTGCTCTGTCCAGAGTAGTTGTTTGAAGAATTTCATCCATCTTTGTCCCTCCTATTATTTTAGCCAGCAACGCTTTAATGTCCCTCACAGCCAAAAGTTTGCCCATAGTTTCTTCTTCAAGTACTCAAATCCATTTTCCAGCTTCCCCTGAATTTATGGGAGGCGAGTGACCAGCCCATTGAGGTCCTGTGGGGCCCAGGGGACTTACTGTCCCTGCGTACCCTTGATTAAAATTGGGAGTTGTGCGGCCAGTGGTCTGAGTGCCCCCTTTTCTCTGCCCTATTCCCATTTTCCGCTATCAAATAACTCCTCTCCTTCATTCACATCCTCTGTACTTTCAAACAACGTACTTCTCCCTCTTTTCAATCTATTTACCTCTTGTATCTTTTCCTGATTCTTTAATTTTCTCTTCTATTTCTTCTAACACTTCCTCAAATCTTGTTCTATCTTGGTTTGTTTTCATCTTCTCTAATGCTATGCGTGCCTGTCTATAACACAATGTTTTCCTACATATACTGCAATATGTGGGACCAAATTAGTTTCACTGAACCATTTTTTAACAAATTCACCTTCTGGTATATTTAAAGCTGATCCCTGTTTACCTATTATGATGTACTGGGAGACCATCTCAATTTGCTGTCCTTTTCTTTCTTCCTGCCATTTTTGTTTGATATCTTGTTTATTAAATCCTTTACACGGTGGATATTTTAATCCTAATATTTCCACTGGAGTGACTGCCATAGTTTTTCCTATATTATTATAATTCAATTTTAATGTAACTCTTTTAACCAATTTTCCCTAATTTTAGTCTTTATTCTGTGACATGAATCTTTGAATTTTATTTTTTATTCTGTCTGATGCATTTACTTTTTATATGAATTGATATTCTCAACTCTATTTTACAATCACTCAGTATGCAAAAATTTCTAATAATAATTCTTTATTTTGTTGCTCTTTATTATTTTTTCTGCACTTATATTATTTTTAATATATATACTCATTTAATTTGCTTCCTTGATCTCACTTCTACTGCACTGATCTCTGAAAATTT
>NW_015546175.1:36314-54286 GCF_001515605.1 Sinocyclocheilus anshuiensis | reverse complement strand
TACTGGCGTTTCCACTGCGTTTCAAGCCGGCTTTCCACTATCTCCGACAAACGACAAGCGACAGACCGGTCATTCATTCATTCATTTCCAATGGAGAATAGTGCGGGAGCTGTGTGGAGTTCCGATCATATGCCGATGTCCGTTCATACTACACGACCGAAAGCACGTGTTATGTGGCCATTCATGCAAACTGTAGCATCATGCTACATAAGACAATAAATAAGATTTATATTCCGCTTTTACTCAAAACTCACTTTAAACCACCATCGAGTGTTTGTAATAACTTCCGATTGCCGTCTAATGTGTGTTTTGGCCATGTAATGTTGCTGAAATTAAATATGTTATTACCTCTGCTCTGACTCTGTGTCAGTGCAGCGATCATGGAAGAGAGAACACAGGCAGACAGCGCTGGAAGCTGCTAATGCTCATCAGTAAATCAGTGGAAAATAAATAGAAATAATGATTCTGTCTGAGCTATGCATTTTAAAAGGAACACGCACTAGTGTAAATGTAGCCTAACAGATGTGTAAACTGAAGACTATTCGAGCTTTATTAAAATTATTTGCACTGATTTTATTGTGACTTTATTGTGTTGGTTACATTTTGTTCCTTTGTGCAGTGGCTCAGGAGATGAGTCTTTGAGATTGTATAAACATCAACAAGCTGAAAAATAAAACCAAAGGTTTTTTTTTTAGATAATGTAATCTTGTTAAAATTGATTTCATAAAATTGGTATTGAAAAAAGTATCGTTCAGGAACCGGTATCGAAGTCAAGGTATCGGTATCGAAAATTTTTGAACGACACCCATCCCTAATTATAAGCGTTCTCTTCATTAGCCATGTGGAATTGTAAACATCTCTGCTCAGGAGTTTGCAGTCTGCTCATAGTACACTCTAAAACAGAGAAACATCGCTGATTAATCCCCCATAATTCCTGGTATTACGTTAGAGATCACGTTTTAATGGGCGGAGCTTCAGGATAGTGACGAGAGTTTAGATACAAATAGAAGGGGAGTGCTTTCAGTCTGATGGACAGTTGTGCTTGAAATGTTTGGGACAAACCCCCTGCATTCGCTCACGTGTTGACTTTTCGGACAATTGACCTCTCGTTTTTCCCTCATCCTTTTTCTTATCCTCTCTCATTGTTTCCCTGTGGCTCTTCCAGCAGTTCTGCTAATGAGAAATAAATGGCCCTCCTATTTGCTGGTGCTGCGCCTGTCATTTTATCAGATCCTTTTGCTCGTAGGTTTGCGAGGTGTTGTTTGAATAAATGTGTTGAGTTTATTGTGTGTGTGTGTATGTGTGTGTTTGTGTTTGTATCTCTGGAGCAGGTAATTTTGTGCCGTGTGGGCTCGAGGCGGGCAGATAAGCTGTTTGCTAAAACTAACAATTAAAACTTGATCATGCTGTCAGTTCAAATGGAATGAAATGGAACCAAAAAGTAATTAAAAGGATAGCGTGCAAATTACAATTATATCTTTTAGCTTTCTATTACGGCGCTGTGAATTTAATTATTGTGGCAGCTTCAACAAAAATGTGCACGCATAAACGCAGACTTTAAGATAAGCAAGGCTACTGCTGCCTTTCTGCTGAGCACTGTGCATTTTTTACTCATAGCTTTTTAAAACCAGGACAGTCAAGAAATCCATGCGAGACGGTGCAGGTATTTAGATGTTGCTGTGAAATGATTGCTGGGGGCTATGTTGGTCCAATTAGTGTGTTTAAAGTCACGGGTGAGTTTCTGCTGTGTTCCCAGCTCACCCAGTCAGCACATATGGCCGAGGGCCCTTCATCCACAGAGTTAATTAGACTGTCAGGATCCATCGGACTCACCGTGGACTCTCTCCTCCCCACACGTACAGGTGGTCAGATCTCTGGCTGCTCACAGTTTTAGAGCTGTTACTTAGCGCCGTGCACTCGCCATATGTCCTGTAAAGACAACTTTCATTCACTTTCACTCATTTGATTATATCATCATAATATCTGCAGATATATTTAATATGCAGAAAGAAATGTGCTTTTGTTCCCTGCGTTAGAGAGAAGGAAACGTGGTCAAGTGAATTGCTGGCTCCCCGCTGATATTGGTTTTGCTCACCGGCAGTGCGAAGAAACCCTGCAAAACCGTCAGACTGAAAGTGTTAAGGGTGCTCTGGGCACAGACTGCGAGCATCTTGAACTCTAGTTCGTGTAGGAGTAGAACGAATCGCTGTCCTGGAAACCATGCCATTGCTGCAGTATGTGTGATTGGTACATTTTGATGGAACAAGTGCAAAAATAAAGTATACAAGAAGCAAAGTATGTATAATTTGTTTTAAAGGGTCAGGTCACATGCGAGATCTTTGGAGATCAAAAACCGTGATGTACTATGAATACTTTCAGAACTGAAAACTTCCTCAATAGTCGAAGAAAGAGCTTTGATTGGAGCTGGAATGCAAACATGGATTTCTGATGTCAGGAAGTTAAGGATGCATGACCCACCAACATTTACAATGTCAATTAAGGACCATTCACACCAAGAATGAGAACTATAAAAGTGACTGTAACGATAACTGTAGTAGCATCCACACCACACCTATTATAAGCGCACCCCTGCAGGTCTAGCCATTTAAAGGCAGGTGGATTTTGATTAACTATCAATGCATTTATTGTTCATCAGCTGAAAAAATCGTTCTAGATATATGATATGATATATGATATGATATGATATGATATGATACGATATGATACGATACATTGATCCTCAGTGTTGTTATCATTATAGTTGTATTGTCAACTTCCCAATTCTCATGGAATAAGAATGCTTATTAAAATGAATAGTTATTGTCCTTGGTGACAACGGGCCTTTACGCTTGTTTGACGTGGACATTTGGCTTGCAGATAATAATAAAGTAGCATGCATTCTGTTTTTCCACAAATGCCACTACAACTAACAAGAGTAAAGTCTGTCAAACCTTATGCCATTCCTGGCTTTATGTACCATCTGCACATCCCTGTGAAGAATCCCAATGTTAGAAAAAAAGTGATTGAAAAACAGCCTGTGAATGTGAAAAGGGTCACACCAAAACTTATATAAATGACTAATTTGACTAAAACGATCTACATAGGCAGCAACTCTGCACATACACATACACAACATCATAAATTGCATGGGAGATTTGAATTGTAATTGATTTCAGTGGAGTTTAATGTTTGCATGTTGCTGTGTTAGCATGTTACCGAAGCCCTGCTAACACCATAAGATGTGTTTTCAGTGAGGCAATCACAAGTGGTCAGCCAAAACAAATACTGTTACCACCTGGGATTGAAATGCATTTCAAATGCATCTCCTTTGACCACTTCTGAACAATAATTATTCTAATCCTGAACTCACACTTTGGTGATGTAAACCAGTGCCGGTCCAATGGGATACAAGTGCTCAGGTCCAGTTACAACTTGCTGGTGTTTTTGAATAAGATTCATCTGTGCAACATATGAAAAAAGAAAAACCTTTGAAAAAAAGCATGAGCTTTTTAAGTATTTTAAGGAGTAAAGCTGTGCTTTCAGGTGCAAATGATTTCAGTCTCTTGATGTTTTGAATGGGAGCCTGGTCTGATGGTGTTAGATTTACCCCCGAGCCTAAAACTCAATGAGCTGAAATGGGCCGCCAGTGTGGCAATCACTCCACTCACACACAGTGATGAAAAGTCCTGTTTACTGCTGCTATTTCTGCAGCCAGTAAAGAGAGATTAAAAACCCTCTTTTGACATACAGCTGACTGCGAGTTTGCGACTTGTTTTAAAACGTGTCGTGCACTATATGGGTTGGCTGATGGATTACCTGAGGGCTACATTACTGTGCGTAGTGTACAATAGCACATGGGGGACCACCCTGACCCACATCACGTTTTCATGTCGTTTGATGAGCATTCATCACAACACTGAATGCGCTTCAAAAGAAAATAACCGAATGCGAGACATTTGGCGAGATCATTAAGTAATGACAACTCCATATTTGTTACATGTACGCATTACTTCGAGGTGAATTTTGGGGCATGCATACATTTGCATTAATTTGCATGTTTAAGGTGTGCGGGGACACTGGCAGTCCTTTACAGACAAAGCTGATAAATCAAAATGAAGGGGGCTCTTAAAACAAGTGCAGCAGTTTGGTTACCTTGGTGATACAACCGTTCAGTCGGATAGGAAGAGAGCTCCTAATTACCTATGAATATTTATAAGTTGGTCCTCTGAAGACCCACCCTGGGAATATAATGGGTCAGACCGGCTGGGGCTGATGCTGCCATCCTGACGGGAGGCATAGAGGAATACAACTACTTCTCCCGTTTATCAGAGGACACGTGGCACACAGCAGAAGGTGATGTTATATGGAAACACCCACCACCAATGAAGTGCTAACAGCTTTCTGGAAGCTTTTTCCCCCCTTCTTCTTGGTAATTGGATCCATTTGGGCCATTAAAGCTGATGAAGTTGAGCTCTGTTTCAAAACCTTGTGAGCTGCTTTGCCCGTCTATTGCCTACTTAGGCAACTTCCTTTTAAGGCAGGAACTGAAATGGAACTGACTGATTAGGGCGTGCTTCTTAGGTAGCAACTCAAAAACAATATATATATTTTTTTCACTGAGCTGGTAGCAGTGCTTTCAGGGATTGTTGTTTCTGAAAGATACATGTGATGCTTCTTTAGTATTTGGCCACAAAACGTATCTTAGAAGGAATAGAATTTACATCATGCCTATGATGCTTTAAATTGTTGTCCTTGTTGGAGAAAAATACTCTACAGAAAATGTAAAGAATGCAAAAAAATGTAGTTCAAAATGTAAAACTTGGTCCATCTCGGCTGACATCACCGAGGCCTTGCGGGCTATTGGTTAACCAATGACAAATAGCTATTTATTTATTGTTTTTGGCTTCTGCAGGAAATGCTGCAGTAATTATGCTAATACCAAAATGCCAAAATTATGCTAGTAAAGTAATTAAATGGAGGTCAAAGGGATAGTTCACCCAAAAATGTAAATTATGTCATCATTTACTCGTAACATGTTTGGAACATATGTTGTTCCAAACTAGTTTCTTTCTTCTGCTGAACACAAAAGAAGGTATTTTGAAGAATGTTGGAAAGCAAACAGTTGCTGGTAGCCATTGACTTTCATAGTATTTTTCTCCATATTATGGAAGTCAAAAGCTACCAGCAACTGATTGGTTGCGAACATTCTCCAAAATATCTTCTGATGACAAATGATGACAAAAGTTTTATTTTCAAGTTACATTGGTTAATACCAAGTATCGGAAGATTTGGAAAAAAAAAAAATAAAAATAAATTTTTAAAAGTGTGTTGTAATTTAAATGCATCAGTAGGTTCCTAACAGTGAACTTGAGCTTCAAGCCTCCACGTCCTGACCAGTTCAGTCAAAAATGGGCGCAGACTTCTTATATATGCACATACAAGTCCACAAGACAACAACTCACTGTTGTAATGAAGTTCACAGCTGCATAACATTCCACAGCTCTTCTGCCCAGAAAATCCTTACGCAGTCACATCTTTACCGCTGTGCTTCGAAGTGTCTTTCAGCTATTAATAATCCCTTCCGTTTGGCTTTTCAGTCTTGACTTTAAATCAGATCTGAGCCCTATAATAACTCTCTCAGCCTAATTGTTTTTCTTTTAATTTAAAGCGTGCCAGAGCAGAACAGTAAAAGAAGAGACCGATAGCATTGTTAATGAATCCTGATCCCCTGATTCAAGACACCGACACAGGAATGAGGGATGCAGAAACCTGGAGATGGTAGACAGAAAGAGACAAATAATTAGAACAGTTCTAGAGTTGTTTTACTCAAATGCGCTTTGATTATATTTTTGTACTTTCCTGGCCCCTTTTTGATCTAATAAGCTTGTAACATCCCGCCCTACTTTAATGACAGCAGTAGTGAAAATAACCGTACTCAGCAGTAGCAATAAAGTACTAGGTGGCTTTTCATCTCTTACCAGAACTTTGTCGAGATGGATGGCTGTCACCCCCAATGTGATGTCACTGCAGAGCTGGCCAGAGTGGGCGAGGATTGATTGACAGCCCATGACACCACTCAGAGAGTTCCCCACTCCATAGTACTGGTGGCCTTTTGCAAGGTTTTAATGTTTGAGCTCTCCAAGCTCTCTGTATACGCTCAGCCATTCATAAAGGTATTGAAGTCCCAACAGTCTCTCATGGAGAATTACCTGATCTGACAGCATCAGCAAAGCTTCTCATTTTCGGCCAGCACTGCTTTGGGTTCAGTATCCTTTGAATATGGCTTACAATGATTGATTCATTTAGATAAAGTCACGGATGATTGCCTTGTGGGAAACAGGAGTCTGTCATTAGCTGTGTGTTAAAGTGGCTTCATTAAGTTTTGGCTCCTGGTGTCCTGTCACTTTGACCATATGTGTCTCCATCATACATGTAGCCACACCACATCTGCTACACATAAACTCACAGTCTTCAGTATCTTGCGTTGAACAGGTACATGCCATTTCCAGATCTCCAGATCAAGATCTTGTCAATGGGCCATTGAAATGTTCCTTGTGTGTTTGCAGATTGGCCAGTTGGTGTTCAAGGGCATGAAGAGGTTGAACAGAATTCAGTCTATAGTGTTCGAGACAGCTTACAATACCAATGAAAACCTGCTTATCTGCGCCCCCACCGGTGCCGGCAAAACCAACATCGCCATGCTCACCATCGTACATGAGATCCGCCAGCACCTGCAGCCTGGGGGAGTCATCCGCAAGGATCAGTTTAAGGTAAACAGACAGTCGCAGAGACAATATTGTTGAGTGAGCTGTTGGCTTTCTGGCAGCCAATAACTAATTTCCGCACCAGTCCATATGCCTCAGGTACAAAACAACCTGATTGGATGTGTTTGTTTAGTTTATGTCAAGCAAGGATAGACTTGAGCATTAAATATGTGTTAATAAGTTTTACCATAGTTTGGAGATGTAAACGGATGCGTTGTCTCGTGAAGCGCATTTTCACACACGTGCATGCCAGCTTCAACAATGATAGACAGTCTTCATACATCACCATTAAACTCTTACTTTAAGCAGCCAGCTTCATATTTCGTTGTGAATTGTTATTTGTATTGGTTGCCTGGGAACAAATGGTACTGTGGTGTTTTCTCATTTATCATGAGCATGTCCTGTCTCTCTTTCCTGCCTCTATAGATTATATACGTGGCTCCGATGAAGGCCCTGGCTGCTGAGATGACTAATTACTTCAGTAAGCGATTGGAGCCTCTGGGCATCGCTGTCAAGGAGCTGACGGGAGACATGCAGCTGACCAAAGGAGAAATCCTCCGCACTCAGGTAACAAAATGGTAACGGATGGACCTTTGGCTATAATAATATTGGACATTGGCTGGTGGCAGGTAGACTTTGTTCACCTTACTGGACTTGGACTTGGCAAATCTCAACCCCAGATCATCAGTGACTTCATCTGTTGTCTGATGCTTGGGTATGGTCATACATCATGGTTCTGTGAGACTCTATTTCCTGAGAAAAGGCTGGTGTAAAGATGTTGAGGGTGGTGTAATGTAGGTGTCAAAGATCTCATGTAGTAGCTGGAAGGTGGTAGGTTAAATCCTGCAAGGGTTGATCCTTAAAATATGCCATTGTGTCCATGATCAAGAAGCTTAATCTTGGGTTACTCAAGAGGACTGAGCCTGTAATACGCCTATAATGGTAATTTAACAAATTAAATGTAGACTTCAGCTGTGTGTTAAATAAAGACTAGAACACAGTTTTAAGACTGCAAGCCCCTCACTTTTGATGATGACTTTATATCACATTCCTCACTTCCTTCACCCTTCATCCAAACTGCTTGTCCACATTATTGTTCTAAAACAAATTACAGATTGTTCTGAATGTAGGTGTATAGCCAAATCCTGCTTGATTGAGTCCACGAGGTCGTGCTCTTATAAAGCACTTGTCTTGTCTCACCGATCAATATGAATGTACAACTTAGACACATCCATTTGCAATGCTGCAGCGCACACAGTTCCGGGCCAACAGTTTAAGGACGGAAGTGTGTATGCGTGACAAGCAGTGAAGAATGCAGAATGTAAGCAGCGATTCGCTGCCCTTGCCGTTATACCAGCTGCCAAGGACTGCAAAATGATGATGCACTCTGTTAAAGTCTTTTTAAAATTGATGCTATGGTTTGAAACTCTGGTTGCACTTTGTTTTACAGTGAGTGCACTTATAGTGTAGTTACCAAGGATAAGTAATTTAAGTAATACAAGGTAACTACATGGCTTAATGTTAGGTTTAGGGGTAGGTACAGGGTTAGTACCTAGTTATTACTCAGGTATTGTAATTACTATAGTAAGTTCATGGTATGTACATGCAGAGCGGGACTGTAAAATAAAGTGCTACCGAGTACTACAGAGATTCCGTAATTTTGTAGACTAACCTGGAAGTTACCATTACCCTGGTTCTGTCGACAAATACCAGTAGTATTTTTCCATTGGCTTTTAGATTTTTGTGGAAAATAAACTCTGTGACCAACAAGTTTGTGGTTACTTACACATTTTTTTTATTATGATAACGAAAAAGACCCCTAAGCTTCTAAAAACTGTCTTTGTTTTTTTCTTTAAAATCTATAATTTTTAAAGTTTGAGTTAGAATTGTTTACCAGAGCCTAGCATAAATGTTAGTAAAAGCAAACTAGTGAGTAGATGAGTTTAGCTGTTCGGCGTGATGACATTTAATTTTTTAACATTTGACATGGAATTTTTTTTTAAGATGGTAAAAGCTTAAAAAAAATCACAAGTGCGGTGTTACTGATGTATTTTATGTTGTAGAATAAAATATCTTGAGCTTAAAGTTAACCATAGACTTTCATTCAGGCATTTAACCAAAAACCCAATGACTTTGGGTAATTGAAAATGGAAGTTCAAAAATGCTAGCACATGTCTTGGTTTTAGGACTCATTCCTGCAGCCCTCTATTCATGTGGTGTAACATGTACTCCCTACTGCAGTGGGTGAATTGACCTTGTATTTACAGTGGTGTTAAAGCGCACATTTCTGAACATGTTTGCTTTCAGTTCTGTTTTGTGATGTTTCGTACCACCATCACATTTTTCTTTCGGCCCAAATTCACACTTCCAGGAAGGAAACATCCAGGATGACTTTAAGGGTGTGAATTGCTTAAATAGAGCATGTACCTCATATCAAACAAGCTAGTGTAAGCTGTGAAAATGAAGTCCTCTTGACTTCTACTTGCTGAATAAAAACCTTCACAGACGTACTGAGTGTTTGTTTATATACATGTTCAAAAAAGCCGCATCCTTCCACAACCATGTTTTTTTCTCCATGCCGTTGTCCTTTTTCCTCTCTCACATTCCCTTGCCTGTAGATTCATGCATTAATGGATAGACAAAGACTTCTAAGAGCACTTAATTGTTAAAACAAGAGTGAGGAGATGAAGAATAGATTTAGAGGATTGTAGAGAACAGGAAGGAGTCATGGGTCAAGTGGTGTGAGGAGTGTAATATCAATGACTGTATAAAGGGAAATGATCCTTGTGTTTTCCCACAGGAAGCTTGTCTTCCTCGGACCATATCTATTGAGTGCTCTCGCTGTACTTCCCGAACAGCAGAGCAAACAAAGCAAAAATGGAGAGATATGAATCGAGGAGATGTGTTGTAGAATAATAAGGCATCATCACACCTTCTGTCAGGCTGAAAGCAGTGCTTTACTGCCCCCTCAGCCCTGTGTCTTTTAGACAGTGGCAGGCTTGCACAACAGTTCTTTAAAAAATGACCATCTCTGCAGTGGTTAGCTGGGAGAATATCAAGTATCTTGCCTATTTTTGCAGCATTGGAGATGTCTCTGAGGTGTCTGGTAGACGCTGAGACAGGAAAAACAAGTGGTCATTACCGGCAGACCTCACAGTTTGGCTCGTGGAGCTCAGAGACACGATGTCATTGAGCGCGCCTACTTTTTGGCCATGCACACAACGTGTTTTAACCGTTCATTTTGTTAATTGCACAAAATGGCATGGGAAACATAAGGTGGTGTGTCATGTCTTATTTAGACCATCAAAGTGGTCATTAGATATTGATTGGTAGTTAGCATCAGAGCTGTATCTGCTCGAAGTTAACAGCAGGTTACAACCTAACCATTCTATTGTTTGTTGTGCCTTTCCTTTAATAACGGTGCATTATTTCTATTTTCCTTTGTCTTTCTCTTTCCCCACATTTATTTCACATCCTCTCTCTCATATTCCATATTCTCCTTCTCTCACAATTGCCTATTCAGATACCTCAACACAATCGACCTCAACATCTATATGAAGCCTAACATCATCCAACACATTCATACCTAACAATAAATGTATACCTACCCTATCATCCTCCAATACACACATGCATACAATGAGATCTCTCCAGCACACACATGCTTACTACCCCAGCATCACCCCCTCTTAGTGCTGCTTTTAGAGAGCTTGTCATTTTCTGCTGCTTGGATCATAGCACTTTGTCTCTCTGTCTTATTTTCTTGTTGCTATAGTAACCACTGTACAGTAAAATGCCTAATATATAGAACACACAGCTGTTCAAATGACCTTATTGAAGACTAAATTTGTGCTGTCAGAGGCGGTGCTAACATTTAAATAAGAGGGCATAGGTTATAAGATGTAAAAGACAGAGATGCCGACTCTGATAATTAGATTATATAGCAATCAAAGATACATCAGCATGGCTAATATTAGATAAAGGAATAACTTTGATTATAAGTATGTTGAATTATTTAGAAAGTAAAGAGAATGATCTTCACTGTTGTAATGGTAACTAAAGTGATAGATTTTTCTCTGGATTCTTTGCAAATGAATTGCCCAATACTTGCACATCAGAGGATTCAAGTCTTGGCCCTCCCAGACTGTTGTGGGAGTAATGTAATATGCAAATTGAAGCTAATCAGAGAGGTGAAGGATGTTTATTCTAGAAGCCGGGAGATGTGAATAGATCCTCACCAGTAATGGGAATGTCACAGAGGAAATTACCTGTTGATGTATGAAAATTCTGTCACAAAACAACAAATAGGACACTAAAATGTCGGTTCTATATTGTCGGCTCACATAGAGTTTTTCAGTATGTCTCAGAGGAGAGCAGGGGAAAGATGTGATGAGCGTATTTGAGCAGAGAAACAAGAGATTCCAAGTGAAGTCCAGTAGAGTATTTTTAAAGGGATATTGTTTATATCAGGTGACAAGATTACAAGAGAGCGGTGTCTGTTATTTTTTTACAATGCAATAAGAAGAAAAAAAAAAAGAGCAAGAAGTCATGTCACGGCACATGGTAAGGCTGAAAAAAGGTCCTGCCACAACAGTTCTTGTCATTTGAGTGAGTACATACACTGAGCATTACTGACTGAATATTTTGCTGATGGGAAAAAAGTAGAGCACATCGGATAATGTACAATCCAGCCTGTCAATGTGATGCGTAATTAGTATTTGTAGTGCAACCTCTTGTTGAAATGCTTATATAAACAGAGTATTGTTTTGATAGCACCACAGTGTTTACACTTTTCAGGAAAATAAAACCACAAATGGTTTAATTTGAATGGTTTTGCATATTAAAATGGGGTTGAAAAAAAAACTTTTTAAAAAAACAAAACAACGCACTTCAACTTTGAATTAGTTTTTGCAAATTTAAAAAGTGAGATGCAGTACTCATTTCTCATTGAGGTTCACACAGAAGACTGTGTGTAAAGTGTACGAGGATATGTTTGCATTGGTTGTTTACTCATTGAACAGTATTTTCCTTAAAAATGCACCTGAAAGAATGCCTCTTAACATATGAGGTAAGTCTGGCACATTGTGTTTTAGAACAGTTTCTTAACGGATTTTTATTTAATGTCTGGCAGGCCAGCTGCACTCCTGAGCCTGAAGACTGAAGTGTATTCATATGAATCTTTTGGGGATTTTTATTTATTTATTGTTTTTTTTTACGTTGATTACATTTAAAAATATAGTACTCCGATACTACAGGTAGGAGCGTTTGAAATTAGCAGGGGCTTGTGGCTAAAATGCCACCAAATGAACAAAAACACCCCACAAATTCAAGATAAAGGGGCAAAAAAAAGTTGCATCAGATTGTTTATAATGTTGAGCATTATAACCAAACTGTTATAATGTATGAATGCAATAGCCAATCAGACACATTTTGATTAGTCTGCACTGAAACGCAGGAGTTTTGTTGAGTGTGTGCTCCCGCTGACTGAATTCTTCAGGCTCGCGAATTCTCTCATCATAAACAACGAAGTGCAGATATGATGTATATACTCTTATTTACATTTTATCTGCACTTCGTTGTTCATTTCAGTTCATTTCGCAGCTTCAGTGATTATAACGGGAGCTTTTGCATAACATGCGCTAGACTAGACTAGTGTCATGAACCACATTTGTCTTCGTAGTCAGAATATGGCGTGACATTTCCCCAAAGACAAATACATTTTTAAATATGTATTTTATTAATCAACATTAATAATCATTATAACAATATCAAGAGCAATAATTGACGATAATGATTTTTGTCAAAATATATTAGCCCTACCCTTTATTTATAAATTGTATTTTATATGCAAGTTTAAGGAATTTGTTTTTATTGGTAGAAGTTTAAAGTATTCTGATTTATTTACTAATTGGTTAAATTTAAGTATTTGACATTAAAGATAACACAAATACAATTAATGAGTTAATTATAAAAAGTGCCCTTACAAAGGTGGGAAATAAATAAAATCAATCAATCAATTTGAGGGGGCAAATATTGCCCCTTAATGGAAAAGTTAATTTTAGGGAGTCGGAATTCTGTTTTTAGGAATTACTTGGTTTATAAAAAAAAAAACTGATAAGCGTATGGGAAAAGGGTCTAATAGAAACCAGGACTGATCAACCCGTTAAGGCTGGAATACACTACATAATTTTTGCCCTGATTTTTCGCAGACTCCATGTATGGTGCCTAATATAATCAGATTTTAAAATTTGTGCATTGCATTCCAGCCTTTAGGGGACACAAGGGGGGACACAACTCTTCATTTACCAATCCAGTTTCAGAATGTGTCCAACAAACAGTGCCTTGTGTGATGCTGTACTGGTGCCCTCCCCAGAACATTAATACACTTGAACTGCATTTAAAAAAGCAAAATTGAATTAATACTGTATCTGCTTGCACTTTTGCAAAAGGCACACACACCCCAATAGTAGCCACAGAGTGACTCTGCAGGTTGACATATCTCCGGTGAGCTTGCAGTGTAAACAGCTCCATTGATTATAATGGGAGCGCGGATTCTTGTTCTGTGTATTGGAGAGATCTAGTTTTGTCACAGCGCGCCGCTCGTTTGTAGTGTAGCTGTGGTATAAACTGTTTACTTTAGCACTAAAGAACTTCCCGCTGAAAGCTTGATGAGCACTTTATCCAGACTCGAGGAGACGTGCATTTGGGGTACATACACTGAGACACCATCATCCCTCAAACACACTTAGGAATAACTTTGTCAAAATGAAACACATGCATACACACAATTCATACACAATCACTAGCTGCATTTACATGGACCCTAATAATCCATTTATAATTGGACTAGTAGCCCAGTCCAAATAAAATAGTCATATGCAGCCACGTCAGTTGGAAAGAACTGGTTAAATCCAATTGAAATTGCATTCCGATTGTGAGGGGTGGATTAAAACCTTTTCTGATCTGTTCAGTAGGACGTCTAAACAGTTGATTGGATTGAAAACCGAAACTGGAGAGTTACAGTGCCTTGCAAAAAGAATTCATACCCATTCATTTTTTTCACATTTTGTTAAGTTGCTGCCTTATGCTAAACTGCTTTAAATTACTTTATTCCCACATCAATCTACACTCCATACACCATAATGGTAAATCAAAAAACAGGTTTTTAACATC
This sequence comes from Sinocyclocheilus anshuiensis, assembly GCF_001515605.1. Lineage (NCBI taxonomy): Eukaryota > Metazoa > Chordata > Actinopteri > Cypriniformes > Cyprinidae > Sinocyclocheilus > Sinocyclocheilus anshuiensis. The sequence continues at coordinate 40,349 of NW_015546175.1, read as the reverse complement.
TTTGCAAATTTATTAAAAATAAAAAACGTAAATGATTCCATTGCGTAAGTATTCATACCGGGGACAGTTGAAATTTAGCTCAGGAGCATTCAAAGTGCTTGTAGATGTTACTACACTTCGAGTGAAGTTAACCTGTGGCAAATTCAATTGAATGGGTATGATTTGGAAAGGCACACCACATCTTATTAAAAGGTCTAACAGCTGATAATGCATATCAGAGCAAAAACCAAGCCCTGAGGTCAAAAGAACTGCCTGTAGAGCTCAGAAACAGGTTTGTGTCAAGCCACACATCTGGGGAAGATTTCAGAAAAAAAATCTGCTTCATTGAAGGGTCACAGAAGCATGTAGTCTCTGTTACCCTTAATGGAAGAAGTTTGAAACAACCAGGACTCTTCCTAGAGCTGGCCTCCTGGCCAAACTGAGCAATTGATGGAAAAGGGTCTTGGTTAGAGTGGTGACCAAGACCATGATGGTCACTCTAGTTGAGCTCCATGATCATATATGCAGATGGGAGAAATCTAGAGAAGGACAAATATCACTGCAACACTCCACCGATCTGGGCTTTATGTCGGAGTGGCCAGACTCAATCGTCTCCTCAGTGAAGACACACGAAAACACACTTGGATTTTGCATAAAAACACCTAAAGGACTCTCCTTGAGAGGTGAAGAGGTGAGGAGAAGAATGGCAGATAATTGCCAAATGATGATGACCAAAGCTTGTCGCATTAAACAAAAAAAGTATTGAGACTGTAAAGGTGCTTCAGCGAAATATTTAGTTACTTATGCGATGTACTTATTTCAGTTTTTTTATTTTTAATACATTTACAAAGTTGTGACAATTCTGTTTTTGCTTTGTCAGTATGGTGTATGGAGTGTAGATTGATGTGGAAAAAAAGTAATTTAAAGCAGTTTAACATAAGGCAGCAACATGGCAAAATGTGAAAAAATGAATGGGGTATGAATACTTTCGCAAGGCACTGTACGTGCATGTCCAATAACGTAGAAATGGCATAATGACGTACGATGCATGGAACAATCTGTTGTTGAATCGTAAGTGTCATAAATGACTGTTGTGTCATTCTAAAATTGTTCCACTCATCATCTGTGAAATGGTGCAGGACAAATGCTGTCCCACCAGTCCTTGCTTCGGACCCTCATCCATAGATGCCTTGTTTTGGGTGTGGGGAGCAGCATTTTTACTGCTTGATAAATGCAAGCAGCATGGCACAAAGCTTGGTGTGCTCATCGTGTCCTAATTAGGACCTGAAATCGCTAAATGTTAAATATGCTTTTTAAAACAAAGAAAATAAGCAGGAGGATAGGTAGTATCCAACTGTAAGCTTGTAACATATAAATGCATACATATATCCGATCACGTTATTTTGCTTTCATATAAACATTGTTTGGATTCCTCAATCGGAATGATGAACACAAAAAGTATCCTTGTAAATGTATAACTGAACATGGGCAGAGATTTACATTTTTGTTGCATTTTGAGAAATGCCCATTTTTTTTCCCTTTGGAACTCTATCCTCCTGTGATCGACATCACTGTATATCCTTTATGCAGTCGTGCTTGTGCTTATACTTCTCTATTACAGAGTGATTTCTAGCACAAGTCTCTGAGCAGTGTCCATCATGGCTTTGATCTTTAAAAAGTATTTTCCACCCTGTCCTTCTTTCATCTCCCACTCGGATGGACATTCAAGCGGCTTCGAATGCCAGGACAAGGACTACACTGAGACAGTCTGGCAAAGTCTTGTGTTTTTGGCTCACTTTTTTCATAAGACAGGCACGTCATGGGCATCCCTCACTCGTTCTGAAATCTGAGCTCTGCAGTTCACGGCGGACACATGATCAAGGAAAGTGAGAATGAGTGGTTACACTTGAGTAGTCAGAGGATGAAATAACACCAGGCCAGACCTTGTGTTGTCCTCTCAACCCAGAATCCTGAGGTTCTGTGATGTCCTATCTTGGTGGCAATGTAATGGACATCTGTTGGCATTTGAAGACTGGTCCATGTTGCATCTTCCATTTTACCTGAAATTTCACAACAAGGCATTGCGCGGGGGCATGTCCCATTACACAGACATTGCCGACCAAGCTATATATTTGGAAATTACCCGCAGTTGAAGAGATGGTGGCTGCACAATTGCATCTCACATAATGGAAGTATAGTCCTATTTTTTGAAGCCTTGTGAGGCTTTTGAAGCCTTTCAAACAAACTTTAACCTTTGTGGCTAAGTCTTATACTTTATAAAGTTAGGTGAGTACCATACTGCCCAACATGGCGGTTGCAGGTACACCAAGTTGATGTTCTGGAAGACATGGACTGACAGGGAACTTTGGACCAGGAATCATTTAGGCTCATGTGGCTATGCGAGTCTTCCTGCTGTTCCAAGAAATGTATTCTGTAAGGCATTTGCGAACATGAACCTGTATGTGTCTGTGTGTATGTGTGTTTTAGCTTAGTTAATGTAATCTAGAATAGCCAATAAAATTCATGTTTCATTTATAAAGAATCGTTTGGTGTCATATAATTTTAATGTTAAAACCTTTGCCAAAGATTACGTTACCTCTCTAAGAGCTTACAAATTATCATAATTGTGTTGACCGTGGCCAGGAAAATACATATAGTCAAATTGGTAATACACACTGACATTAACTTCTCGCTGGCCGAGAAACTGATAGAGTGTAAACTATCAAATTTGAAATCAGTTTAATCAGGTGGACCTCGAATTTTCAGATCCGAGTCCTTTTAAAACCTGAATGAATTAATAATAATTAAGTAATCAAAGTCATTACAATTCCCTACTAACGAAAAGAGTGATCAGAAAGGTCTGTCCAGAGCAGCGGACAAACAGGTTTGACAACCATTTTTTTTTCTTGTCCAAAATAATAATAATAAAATAAATAAATAAAGGATTATTTCAGATCTTGACTTCGGTGTCTTGAACAGGGTGTTGAAACATTGATTCCAAATGGTCACACAGGCTATGTTTACATGCACAACTTTTGTTTCAATTGGACTGAATTCATTCCGATTGATGAATCTGAATTTATTGTTTACATCAGTGCTAAATTAAGTGATTGGGGTGATGTGCGCGTTTATATGTCACAAGCTTTGACATGCGAAAACTGCACAAATATAGAGAGTTTCCCACCGTTTGCACATACAGCAGAATGAATATTTATACATTTTTGGTCATACTGTTTAGACAATGAGCATATAAACCGCTGTGACATGCTGCTTATGGTTATCACACAATAAAAACGCCCCTCTCGTGCTCAAAGCCAGTCATCTGTGGATGATAATCCAAAGCAAGGACTGGTAGGACGTTGTCCTGCTCCACTTAACAGACGCTGAGTGAAATTAAAGTTTTATAATAACGGGACACTAATTTATACAACACTTTATTCAACAGGAAGAACAGCTCGTTCCGCACATCTTATGTCATTATGGTACTTCTTAGTCATTGCACATGCGCAGTCCTTTCAGTTTTGGTTTTCAATCCGATCAAGTGTTTACATGCACTCTCAATCGTATTAAAACAGGAATAAACCACCTCTTTCAATCTGATCGAAATTTAATTCGGATCAAACTCTATCGGATCAATTAAGGTGTTTACATGAAGGCTTTTCAGTCCGATTGAGCCATCAATCCGATTACTAATGGATTATTTGGGTGCATGTAAACTTAGTCACAGAAGCAGATCCTGTCTCAAGTCCACCCAAGAGATGTTTGTGAATGTAGATCTAAAAGATGCATATTTTTATAACCAGATAATTCCTTGTCACAGGCATTTTCTGAGATTCACCTTTGGGGGCAAAACCAACCAATTTCATGTCTTCCTTAATGGAGTGCCTCTGGCACAGAGTGCATGGATTTTTGGCTTTTATGGCTTCTTAAATCTGAGAGAGAACAGGGAAAAAAGCTCACTCACCACTTATCAGTGGACTTCTTCTCTCAGCTGGATTTGCATTTGATGGAGATGAAAGCATGTCTGTCAACAATCCATGTCCGCTCCATTCAGAA